>NW_012026951.1:52916-73322 GCF_000956235.1 Wasmannia auropunctata
TAACTTTTAGAAATTAATAAAGAATTTCTGGGGCAATAAACTTTAGAAGAAAAAATAAATACTAAATAAATAATAACAGAATGATATATTCTTTAGCTAATTTGAAACGGTCGATTTGCTTCAACAAAATTATAATTGCAATATTTTTAAATAAATAAAAGAATGTATAACAAAATACACAACTAAATTATGTTAAATTATTGTTTAAAACAATATATATATATATATATATATATATATATATATTGCATCTCGTTCTACCAGCTACTCTTCCTCGTGAACGTTTCTTTCATCAATCGCGGATCGATTCGCGAGCGATCCGACAGACCGACAAACAAACCATTTGCCAGAAGAATTAATCCGCGCAAATTAATGACACTTGTGTGTGGGAGCTAACAAGGGGATATATAAATAATACACGGTGAAAACGTCACGGCGCGAACGTGCCCGTTGCGACGGTTTCAATTATGCATATTCAAGAAGCGTGCATAATTTAGAAGTGTGCGTTCGCGTGAAGAGCTCCACGTGTGTGCGCACGACGCGTAAAATCTCTTAGGGTACCTCCATTACGCGGGCGGCATATATTCCCGGCTCATTTTCCATACGAGCGCGGCAATTTGCGATAATTACGACAACTGTTACCGCGCATTTGCGTTTGTGCTCGCGCGCGCGCCCGCGCGCGGACACTTTTTGCTTAGAATGTAAATTCCATTTCTTGCGACAGTATTGTGTTTCGCGTTTGACGCAGTTGTGTATCTTGGGCGCGTGCATGACGTGCGTTATCTTTTTCTAGAATTGAAACGCCGTCCTCAGGAGCTGCCGCGGCTCCAAGGGTCAATCGGTATAATCGTGACGAATGGAACGGGGCGACGATCTAACGTCTCCCAATGAGAAAATTGACATTGAAGTAGTAAAAGTGAGGAGAAGAATAAAGACAAGTACAATTAAATAATAAATAACAAATCAAAACGCGCCAAAATCGCTGACAAATAAACCCTTGGAGACGACTATTTAATAGCTGTTGCAAGATTGCTAAACTGCAGACGAATACTAATCGCTGGAAAATATCGCGATACAATTTATCGTGTTTATTCCGATCGATTTACTCCTTCCTCTCTCTTCTCTCTTTATGCACACCCTAGATATATTTTTCTCGGCCCACGATCGCTTCGCGGGAAAGGTGATGACGACGAACGAGAGACGGGATCCCCCTCGCGCGCGTATCTCTCTGAAATACATAAATCATGGCTGTCTTAAGTACTTTTAAATCGCGCGATGCTAATCGAAAGCATTACCCCCTCGAATCTCTGACCTCCTTTGGCGGCTAACTTTTTCTCCTCGTCCTTGATAGAGCGTACGCGCGTAGCGATGCGTAGCGATGTGTAGCGCACACGCATCCAAACGTACGTTACGAGCAGCACTTTCGGCCTCCGTATTTTTCCTTTACGATTATGTCGATAACTTCTTTGCGGAGGGGGAGATTTGAAATTTTCCGTTACCGTCGCATTCGGAGACATGCAGTTTCGCAAAGAGCGCTTGTCATTCGTGAGAAATTGCAATGCGACGCTCGATGAATTCAAATTTCTCTATACATTCAGTTCTCTTTATTCGTTTCAATACATTAAAGATCAAGCGGGACTATTACTCTCTTCCGTTTTCTATCGTACGGATTTAGGGATGAATCAAAGAGCGATTAGGGAAATAAATCAAATATGTCACATTAACGAGAAAAATAATTATACATATGTTTTTGTGTTTTGATATTTTCCATTTATAATCCGCACAATTCAAGAGAGGATGTTATTTTAATTGGAGAATATTCATTCATTCAAATGGAGATGTCCTGTATTTCTTTACATGCTTGCTCTTTGAAATATCAGTCTCCTGATTTTTTGTCTACTCGGAACGTCGTACGTGGAAATTATCTGTTATGCCGTGAGAGAAAGAAAAAATAGCTGCGCCATCATCGCTCTTATCAGCGTAACTTAACGGGACTTCGATTTCATGTAAATACGAGCGCGCAATCAACGACGCGGGGGATTTTCGTATAAAGTACGCAAACCTTAGGCTCGCGCGCAATCATGCATTATGCATGTATATTGGGGAGAGAAGGGAGGGTGTCTGGAGCGTGTACAACTGGTGGCCTAACGACACAAGGCCTTCCGAAATAGAAGTCCGGCGGTGACATCAATGGAATTCAATATGAGTATCAATAACTCCGATATGGCGTGGCAGCCGCGATATTTATACATATCCCGTCGGCTGCCTGTCATCGGCTATTTATTATCGCCGCCCATGGCTGCACCTTTCTCTTTCTATCTCTTTCTCTCCCTCCTGCGATGCGACCGTTCGCACATAAACTGACTTTCGGCGCGACGAGATTAATCGATCGCGCCCTCTCCTTTCATGTTTATGCCGCGGGTAAATGCAAACCAAAAATTTGCGTGTGCGCGCACCTTTCGGCACGCCAAAGCCGCTCGCCGCCGCGATATGGCTCGGGCAGGGCCTTCTCCGACTGCCTCGTACGCGCGGTGGAAAATTTCGACGATAAAACCGTGCCGCGATAAGACGAGACAAAGTACTGGCGCAACGAAAAACGCGGCTCATCGTTTATATCGTATCGCGTTGATTGCTGCGTTCGGCATTTCTGGCACAAGCCGGAGCTAAACAAAGACTCTCAAATAGAATGTAATGGCACGATGGACAGAAGGATTTATTCTTTATTTATTGAAGTTTAATTGAAATATTTGGAGTTTAAAGTTTTATTCTTTCTTGTTATGCAATTTTATTTGAGGCATTTTAATTTGAAAAATTTATAAATAAAAATTTTTTTCTTTCTTTCCAATTTTTATTAACATGGAAAAATATCACGTTAAATATATCTATGTTAGTAGATATGATGTGCTGCAATAATTCTTGATGATAAATTTAACAATCACAAGTTTAAACACTTTTACATAATACTATTAATATCTGTCATTTTTTAACGAGTGATTTTGTATAATCTATAAATCTGTGTTCAGAGAGAGACTATATAGTTATTTTTTTCTCGTGATATTTTTCACCGTCTTGCACCTACTTTTTTTTTCGTAAAATTTATCGATTTATAATTCCTCTAGTGCTTGTGTTGGAGGTCGATAATCCTGTCGCTATACAGAGAGATTCAGTATCGTTCGAGAAAAAGTGAGAGTCACCTTGGCGCTTCGCTGTCCTCGTTGCACGATGTATGTTGGATATGTGTATGTGTGTGTGTATGTGTGTGTGTGTATGAGTTTGTTTGTGTTTGTATATGTGCTGTGATGAGTGATGAACGCACGCGTCGAGTGGTCGTGGAAAATAGTACGGCGATCTTATTACCGGAGGCAGATGATTCATTGCGAAAAACTCCGAACTCCGTCGCCTTTCATTCTCGAGATTATTCTTTGCTCATCGCAATCGTTTATCCTGTCATCTAACATCTCGCAATCAGCATCAATGACTCCAATCTCTTAGGAAAAAAAATTATTTATCATCGTACGTTTCTGAAGTTACATTCTCGATAAAAAATTCTAAAATTATTCTCAGCAAAATAAATGACAGAGAGGTCATAACTGTCGTTAGTACTGCGATAGATTTAGTTTCAGAAAAAAAGATTGAAGACATCCAAAATATCCTTCATCCGAAGGATAATACATAAAAAAAAGATAGATTCAGTCTTAAGGCACAATCTTGTGAGCATTCTCGCCTTTCGGCTTTTTCGATTTTTTTTCCTTTTTTTTTTTTGATGATGAAGTCAAGGTCCGTTTCGACGAAATCGTGAAATCGGGGACGGCGCTGGCGGATTTAGCTATATGTTACCCCAGTCGAACTATTTCTAGAATTATGATATATTTGTGAGCTTCGTCTCCCGCGGGACTGACTTGCGGAAAACCAATTTGTACCGCATCCGTGTTATCAGGATTACATATGTCTGGATATTAGCAAAAGAACAGTCCAGAAATGTTCAAAGAATTTCTGAGTAGATTTGTCTTATGATCGAGCGTTTAATGTTTATAATAAAAATAATATACATATCAAAAATATCAAAAAATATACGTATCACACAAATAATATACATATAAAAAAAATATCAATGATATATCTGATCCTATTATCTGAATATACCATTGATATTGTTCTATAATGTCACGTTCGACGTTTTCGATGATCCGCGAATCGAGTTTCCGCGGAGGAGTGTATGATCGCTTGCGCGAAGCGGCGCGGCGAGCCAGAAGTCACGTTGCATGACACGCGCTCGGCCTGGATATGGGCTAGTATTTTTGTACGACGACCTGGTATGCACGGGTATACGGCGCACTCTCCGCGAGAGTGCGGCTGCACTCCGAATGCATCAAGCGAGAATACTTGCGATTGATTCGTCTTTCCTTTTCGTCCGATAGCTCCATTTCCGTCTTATGCGCGGATGCATGTTACATGTATCGTGGTACGTTAAACTCTATTTTGTCCCAATAGAAACGGATATTCCCATTAAAGAAGAAGGAATAAGAAAAACACTAAACTAAACGACGAACAAAAATAACTTTTACACGGAGAAAACATTGTATTATAAATTACATAAAAAATTCTATTTTTTACGACACTTTATTGCAAAGTTGGAGTATAACGATATTGTAATATTTAATATTATGGAAATTGACAATTATGTATATTTTTAGCAATCACATGAAAATTGCGATGCAAATTATAAACAGTTATATATATATTATTCGATATTTTAAATCGTGCTATATAAAAACTTATACAAAAATGCTTCCGTTACAATCAATCAATTTTTTTTGCTACGTCTAAAAAATTACTATGATATTATAATTTCCAATACAGATGTAAAATGTATGAAAGGTATAAATTATGTAAAATTTACTTATATAAAAGCAGTTACACGATAAGATTATAAAATTGCTCGCTTTAATGGAATCTGATTGTTTTAAGTTGTAAATTAAAACTCTAAGATTACGATAACTTTTTTGCAAAATATAAAAACGTGTATAATATTTTTTAATAAAAAGATCGTAATCTCTGTCGTGCCACAGCGCGTCAGAAATTTATTGTATATTTTTTAATACAATATTTTCTCCGTGTATTTTGTGCTGGAATCTCGCGCGAGAAAGCTGTCTTTTTATATTTATATTTCGACGGCACGGAGGTCGCATCTCGCGCGCAGCGCAGCGATGGATATTTTTCACTTTGTAAAGAACGATTGTGTACCGTACTATTGTGTCACCGTTTGTCCTTGACCTTTCGCAACTCCACGCGCGCCTGCGTGGTCGGGTATAGAGGTGCATGGGATTTCGCGAGAACTTTCGGCATGCGTGGGTTGCGTAACGCAAAAAGAAGTTACGCGAGAAATACATGCGGGAACACGCGCCGTGTTAATCGATGCCGCGCGGTACGAATAGTTGCCTTTTCTCGGCTCTCGAAATACCTGTCTGCCTGCCTGCCTGCCTGCCTACCTGCCTGCTCGGCTGACGGACGTAATGGTACGGGCGTTTTGCAACGAGAACACACGCCCGAAAGATTACCGCGCACGCAACGAACGTTTCTGTTAGAAAGTCGAAGAAAGGATTTTTCTTTAATGATGTTCCGAGCATCGGCGTGATATCGCGACGGGAGATGAAAGCTTCTTCGCGAACTTTGCAGATACGAGCGAATAAAGTTTCGCTCTTCTTGTACGGTATAGATCTCGTTTCAGAAAAATTTTCGATTACCTTTATTCGCAAGCCGTCAGTGAATGAGATTTAATTAGAACTAATGACTTAATTTGCTCGCGACTGCAATTGTGGATTGACACGAGAGAGTTTAATTTTTTATCCTACGCTAATTCGGGCGACATTGAATCAATATTATCATGATAATATAACTGCTCGATTTGCAACAATGACCCACATAACAGTGTTCAAAATGAAAGGTTATTACGCGGTAGTACGGCGTTCGGTTATCGACATACGATTATCGATTAGCAACAGGTTGCAAATTATTGTGCTGATCTGATCTACAAGTGAATCACGTTACTTTTAATTCGCGGAACAATAGAATGGCGTGGAGAAACTGAGGCAGACTGAAAATACACGGTATATTCTTACATATCGCGGGAATCGTTTACATAATTACAAAGGACGCGTATCACGTGTCTCGTTTGATCCCAACGTGACAGCTCGGGATTACCCTCGTCTCGAGACGGTGCCTCGTCGATTGGCCGCAGGTACAATTTCGCGGATTATGCCGATTCGAGGTAGTAGCGGCCATTCAAGGCGACGACCTTCGGCGGCCGGGCCGAAAATAACCTAGGCCGGGATCGCTCTATTTTACTCGAAAGACTTGGAGAAGCGAGGAGACGTCGCTCGTCGCGAGAGAAGGTTACCGAGTGCACCGACGACGCATCTGTTCCGCAGCTGTCAGCCGTGTCAATTGAGCATCGAGGACGGGGAGGCGCGCGTCGTCGCGCGATTGCAAAACGCTGCACGACGGCTAGCAAAAGCTATACGTCGCGATATTGTCGTCGCCATTCGCCGGCGCGAGGACGGGATGACACTCGCGGGTCAACGGGGGAACCCCGCCGGAACCCCGTCGATCCGAGGTGCGATGTATATAAATCATTCGTCCACGTTCTTGCGTCATCGCGAGATGAAGCGTTATGTACCTATCAGGCGGACCATCAGTCGCTATATTGTACTTCACGGCAGTTTAGTCTGCTCGCTGAATATATATACAAGGTGCGTCTGGACAGACTAAACCTTGCGAAAACGCTGATAAACAGCGCTATATATATGTACATTATAAGTGGTTGAAAACCGTTGAAAACAAAATGATTTTCTGATTAAGCGCTTCCGTCGGAGGACAGAAGTTCTGTAATTCGATTAATCTCACGTGAACTCTAAGAAAATCTTTGAGCACAGCTTTTAATTATCAAGATATCTCTAATATTGAAAATTAAAAAACTTTGCTCCAAGTCATGAATTGGATGGTCTCTTATAATTTTTGGAGCATAAAGAAATTACTTTGAACATATAATAAGACAGTTCTTTAATTAATTGTAGAATCTTTCTTTTGAAAATTTTCAAGCTATTTAATCATACAAGAAATCGGAAAGTCTTGAATTATTTTTAAATTCTTAAATCTTTTCAACGTTCGAATACTTTATATGTAAAAACTTTATATGTAAAAATGTGTCGAATACTTTATATGTAAAACTCTTTAAAAAATCATTCTCTACATATATTTATAAAATGTATGTGAAGAATAAGTTGAAATCATAATGTAGACTTTAGAAAATCTTTTCCTTGTAAATATGATTTTTTTTTATATATATGAAATGATTCGAAATATTACGAATTTATTATTACTATACGTTATCATGATTAAACAAAGAGTGAAATGCAAAGTATTATATTATGGAAGAAAAATATGTTTTCGAAACATTCAAAATATTTTAGATTAAAAAATGCTTCTTTCGATTGTTACGAAAGAAAATATTTTCTTTGTATACTCAAAGTGATTCAAAGTGTCTCGAGCCCGTGGCTATACTTAATCGCGAATAAAGTGTGACAAGTGACAAGTGCGTCTTTTCCGTTTGCCGTCCGCTCGTTACGCGCACGTGCGCGTGCACGCGGCAAACGCGTATTTATACATTGTCAACTTTCCGTTTGCAAGAATGTATGCCGCCGGCTACGATCGATCGATTGATCCGTCCATCAATCGGATTTATGTGTTATCGTCGCACACGTGTAATAGCGAGCCGCGAAATAGGGAGGTGTTGCGCGTTTGGAAACGATTTCGTCGGCAGCGCATAATCGCCGTGGCGTGCGTGCGTGCGTGCGTGCACAAACGTTCTCATTATTCATGTGTCGCGACACCGCGCCGTCGCCGGCCATCTGCGCTACTCGTTGCTACACGTACACCGCGCGCGGTCCATCATTTCCTGAATAAAACAGCTCCGTCAAGGATGGACGGTCCGCGCGAATCTGTTAACAACAGAAGACACGAGAGAAGGCTATATGACTGACTACAATCTTTAACTTCAGACTACAATTTTAAACTTTCAAACTTCAGATAAAATAATTCAATAATAATTTTCCATAATTTGTGTGAATAAAGTATTTCTTCGAGATTTCTTTCGATTTCTTTTTTATTGATTTTATACTGTATCATGAATGTGCGTTGTTGGCTTTTTATCAGAAAATCGTGAAAACTGTATGAAAGGGAGTGAGAAATGTCATCCATAAAAAAAGTTTTTATTTCGCGCTTCTTGTCGCACGAGTTTCTCATAAAAAAATTGTTCTCTTCGCACGTGGATGCGCAGCATCAAAAAAGTTGTTTCTCGCGATCGTGAAATCTCGCAAACGTCACGTAGATTATCCAGCATTCGTCAGCTCCAACACAGGTAGCGCGGCATATAAATGTTAACGAGTTGCAATGATAAACTATTACATGGCGGCGTAGAAAAGAATGTGCGTTATTAAGATGATAAACGCACGACAGCGGCGGCGATTAATCGGCAGCGGCGTGGCGAGTGCATTCCTGCGTTTTACCGCCGTCGACGTTTGTTTACGCGTATAGGTATGCGAGATGGGAAAGAGAGAGAAAGAGAGAAAGGGAGAGAAGAGATGGATGCATACCTTATATATCTCTGCGTGCCTACGCACTCGCGAGCGCGCACGTGTTTTTATTAGCCCCGCAACGACGTGAAAGTGAATGGCAACGCATCGATGCGTACAGTTACGGCGTGCAAAAAGGTCGTCGAAGGACACGCGTGATGTCGATCTTTGTTCGAATCTCCGTCTGGGATCTAGTTTACCTCTTCGGGAGACCTAGACCCAGCGGACTTTGTACCGCGTATAATCTCCTCCGTATCTGCATTCCAATTTTAATCGAGTTAAAACGAGATCCCGTGGGCGAAGTGCGATTTCTGTGAATTCATATCTACGTAGGAATCGTCCGCGCGCGTTTTCACGTTTCTCTCGCGTCTGACGTCCGAAGTCGATGACGTCAGGTCAGCCTGACGTGAATCGCCGAAACCTTGTTGCTCGCACTTCATGGATCTTTGCATTCGTGGAAATGAAATAATGTGAAATGAATAAATGTGCAGAATTTCCAAGAATATGTAAACGGCTGAATTTTATAAATATTTGAATTCTCCGTTTTTTTTTGTTTTTTTTTGATAATTTCATTCGAGGAAGAAAAGCGCAGCTACGGCTTTTCGAGTATGTTAGTCGTCGTGCTTTAGCCATTTGTGTCTCGCACAAAAATCTCACTGGAGATTTTTAGATTTTTGACGGGAGCATAACCAAGTCGCAGCGTTCGTGGCGCGACTGCTCCCGCGATGGAATCGGCAGTCAAGTGAATCGCCTCACGCACGTGCGCCCGCGCAGCCGAACGTGAAAGTGAACGCACGCGCGAGCAGACGACGTGGTGGGCAGTAAGGTCGATGAAGGACGCCTTGCGTGGATCTCGAGCAGCTATACTATGCGCGGATCTTACTTACACCATAAGAAAAATATGCAGAAAGTGAAATTATGCGAACAGCATGTGAAATTACACGGACAATGCACGTAAAAATTGCACGATTCACAAGGATAATGTATTCACGAAATCGAGTGATTTTTTATATTTATTGTTCATGCAACTTTTGCTTTTAGTCTTGTTGAATTTTTTTTTATAACTTTAAGAGACGAATAGTCGTTACGTGAAATTTATTAGAAGCTTTGATATTTTGATGCTAAGAGAGAGAGAGAGAGAGAGAGAGAGAGAGAGAGAGAGAGAGAGAGCGTGAGAGTCGATCACAAGTAAAGAGATCTTTAGATCTTTATGACAATTTTATTTTGGAAGTAAAATCTTTAGGATCGTAAAATAAACTCCCGATTGAACGATTTGCTCGGCTGAAATTTACGAGATAATAAACAATGGGACGTTGTTCAGCTTTTACCCGTGATGTCATCGCCACCTATATTTGATGTATAGATATACCCTTCGCTGCACACAAGATGTAAGACATTCGTTTAACATTGTCGATTGAAAGGCATCTTAAAATTGATTTCGAAATTGGACAAATAATCATAAATAACTGGATACTAAAGATGAAAAAAAAATATGTGCGGTTCTAGAGACTAACGTTAAGAGCTAACATTTTGTGGTTTGTTGCGATTGCGCTTCGTCCAAGATTGATTGAAGACCAATGACGGGCTGCGGTTTTTAGCAGAACCGCTATAAATCTTTCCATGCAGGTGCTAGAATGTCAGAATGTACGCCAGAGGAGTGAAACGTGTCAAGATTAATAGAGTTAGAGTAGAGTTTCTATAGTTTGCATTAAAAAAATTAATCAACTTCTTCAATTCAACGTATTTGAAAGATCGAAGGAAAGATCGAGATATTTGGAAAAGAAGGAAGAGTGAAGAGGGCAAGGGAAATTCTTAACATCCTCATGTTAAGCGGCGTCTATACAATAAGATTAAATCTTAAGATTTAAGATTGAAAAAAATTGACAAATCACAATCGATTATTCTTCTCACGTGGGATAAATAATCGACTATGACTGGTCAATTTTCTTGAATTTTAAGTCTTAAGTCTCATGGTAGACGCCGCATTACGTATATAATGTGGGACATTACGTATGCAACTGCCGCTGGCGGGCAGGGCAAGAGTTGCGGGAAGGGCAACCCGCGCCGGATCGAAGTCATCTCCACGTGCATCACGTTGGTCGATTGCGTCATCGTCGACGTTGTTCGTCACCGCGCACGGTCAGAAAATTCCGGATATTTCTCCGACGGCCGGCGTACGGCCTCGTGTAATTGCCGCCGCTATTAATGGAGTAACACGGAATCACGTTACGAAATCACGACGTTTCATTCTACCATCGCGTAGGATGCACACGCGCGCGCGCGCGCGTAACTGTGCGCACGTGTAGGTGTCATATCTAAAAATAGAGTTAATATATTAATGACACACGAAATATCGATGCTTTCTCCTCGATGTCTCGATATTTTAAATGTTACTGCCAGATTTTTCGGTTCGCTAAGTTCTTATCAAAATTCATGAATTAAAAATTGTCATTAAGTAGAGAACTCTTGTTATAAACTGTGCTGTGTGAAGTTAGCATCCCAACATTAAAATTTTATAAGCTCTGATTAGAGTTCCGACTTCATTTAGAAGAGACGAAGAATTCCCTATAGTTTATAACAAGAGTTCTGCTTAATGACAATTTTTAATTTAAATTTAAAAAATGGGGTGCTAACTTCTTATAGAAATTCATGAATTAAAAATTGTTATTACGTAGAACTCTTTGTTATAAACTACAGAGAACTCTCCGTCTCTTCAAAATAAAGCGGGAACTAATCAAACATATGGAATTTTATTGGGCTGCTATAACTTCGCACACGCAACTTTTTCACATATTTTAAATATATGGAAAAGAATCTAAAACACGATTATCTCTTTATTACGTTAAAATTCTAAGTTAAAATTCTTTTTGTCAATTTTAGAATATCATCAGAATTAATATAGAGTTAATATTGTACACGCTTCTCTTGCGCTTCTGTTACCAGGTGTGGCTTCGACACTCACCTCGATATTGAATGTCGCGATTAGTCTTAACAGTGTTTGCATTAGCGCAATCCTATTCAGGACACACGTGCGTAGTATATGCGCTAGGCGCGCTGCATCGACGTTTCACGAGGATGCGTTATAGTGCGCTGCAGCCGCAGGTGCACGCAGGTGGTGTGCCTATACCGATGCCGGCGACTTGTGTGAAAGAGAGCGGTATGGTTGCGACGTGGCAGGGAAAAAGGTAACGTAGGCGGAGGGAGAGGAGGGAGGGGGGGAAAGAGGGGAAGTTACGGCCCTAGTCACATGCCGGAAAATGTCAACCACGTGCGGCTACACGAGGCGCTCTTGCTCGCCTATATAATCCGTCCGGCGCGACGGTAAGTAAGCAACGCGCCGTCCGCGTCGTTGTCGTAAGAGGAGCGCGTGATAAAAAGAACGCTCTCCCAGCTGCGGCCGTGTGCAATTCACGTGGCACCGCGTGGAACTCGCACGCAAGTCCACGTTTCTTTCGTCTCGTCGTTTCTTTCTTTCCCCTCTTTTCTCGCGGCTGCTTTCTTATCTCCCTGTTGCGCCTCCGTTCGCGGCGCCGCTCGTCGCCGAACGTTTTTGTTGACCCAGGTCCAGATTTCGGACTGCTCGCGCCGATCTTGCGCAACTTTATTCGAAAACGCGCACGCGATTATTCTCTCGTGATTGAACTCCGCGCTATTTACGTATGTCTTTTTTCGCAGCTCCTTCCCTCTCTTATCTTTTTTTCTGAGAAATTTTTAACTTTCAGCTTCGCGAGCCGTAAAAATTTTGCAAGAAGCCCGACCTTGCGTTGTTCTCAAGCGACGGAGGGCTATCCATTCTCGTGTCGCGAGACATCGGCGATATCGACAACTCCGTCCTTGAACTCTCGTACAAGCGAACGCATTCGGTAAACATCACCGTCCTTGTTGTAAAATTGTACGCGAGACTCTTGCGCGGAATGTTATCACTTTTTTGAGAAGTATGCTAGCTAAAGTAAAGTTGGCGATGTAAAAATTTAGTTTGATTGTTCCAGACCGAGTCTCTTATCAACGTGTTTTCGATATTGTTGTTTGTCGAGACGTATAACGTATCTAATTAAAGAATACGATCTTTATGGATGGTAAGAATAGTACTCAGAAGCAGTCGTTGCCTCTCGAAAGATTTCACCATTTTTGAATTGATCAATTTTTTTTCTACTCAATCGCATTAAACATTCATTGAGTAATACATTATTCGGAGTTAAGTCAATGAATACGGAGGAGAGAGATGACGCCAGCTCTCCATGCTATCTCTCGAAATAACTAACTGTCGAAATTTATCGCTGACGTAAGCGTTTATTGACACGTTAAAAATGTAAGTCTATAATTCGTAGCGACGAAGGATCTCTTTATTCTAGTGCGACGATATAAGAGGTATGGTGTTTGACCGATTTTTTTTCAAGGGATATTTGTCACATGACTCCTATCCTCTTGACGCATCATTTATTAAGCGTCGGATAAGACCTGATTTCTGGCTTATTAGCGGATTACCGGTGGCCTTCTGACTGTCTCAGCGAAATTACGGCGTATCTGTGTCACATGCATGCGAAGAAACGCTGCGGCGGAGAACTTCTTTAACTCGTTAAAAATTCACGTTGTACAATAGGGGGCTCGAATGCCGACAGCCCCCCTCGGCGTATACCGTCGTGCGCGCGGCGACGGGTTAGGGAAACGGTGTCGCCTGCAAGTTTCATAAGCAACGACATTGCCGGGCTTATCAATAATGCGCCGGAGCCTCGTGCTTTTCCCGTTCACTCTATTTACAGCGGAAAATCTATAACGGGGCAAGAGACGTGCACAGGGTTATTGACTGAAACATTCGTGTCGAGCTTACGCAACCGCGCGAAGCGGGATGCATTTAGCTTCTTGATAGCGTCATGATGCTGACAAGTAGTGCGTCGAAATTTTCCTTCTGAGGCAATAAATAATTTTCTTCACAGTCACGATACAAAGGAATTTAATCCCATAATTAGCGTAGAATCTGGCATAATTAGCCAGAAAGTAATTGGTTATTAGATTAGAAACGAGAGAATTGTTTAGAATAGTTTATCTCGTTCTGACTGAAAGTCAAGATAATTATGTATGCATAAAGTATATAACTATTTTTTCATATTTATTGAGCGTGAAAAAAAACGATGGAAATATATATATCGAGTTCACTTATTGAACGAGAACCTACTTCATGTTTTTAGGTCAATAATATTGTAGATGACTAATCGCGTATTTTCTGTTTTTTTCGCAGTCTGGATGGTAGATCCTGCAAGGACGAGATATACAGAATGGGTATCGGTGCTGGATATTGCGAGGGCAACCTGAACTTCGCGACGGCCTCGGAGGATGACGAGGTCTATACCAAGAAGAAGGTCTCCAGGGTGAGTCACGAGCTCATTTGTACATACATACACGATCGACTTTATAACAAGCACTTTCGTGCCAATCGGCGAAATATTAAGCAACGCGGTGCCGACCACGCGTTTCGTTTCTTTTGTGTCTGTCACACGTCAGATATATCCATCGACTATTTTATTTTTACCGTGTTTCACAACATTTGCTTAAATGAAAACGTACAGGTACTTCAGTGCCGAGGAAATTACATGCGCGGAGATGCAACGTTAGTCACAGGCAAATATTGCGCGTGAATATATATAAAGAAGGACTAATTATAATCTCATTATATTTGTCCAGCTAATGGCTAATTAATCCGCTGATGAGAAAGTAAAAAAGTATTTTTAAAAAATCTGGTTTTTTTAATTACATATATATGCATATTCGGAAAAAAATCCAAGAAATTATAAATATATTCCGTCCTTTAACATTTAAAAAGCCGTATTTTAATTTCGAACATCTCTCTGGTATCTCTTTCATCTTCGCTATTTTTATCGTTTTTATTTTCTTCTCATATTTAATTTTCTCCACAATTATGAAAGTTATGTGACGATATAGCGGATGTTTAGTTTTTCCCTACAGATTTTTTAGGAAACTTTAATTCAAGAATTGAATTCAAATCAAGAGAGAAAAAGATGTTCTTTCGTTTCAGTTTTCGTTATTTCGCATTTTTATCGGTACATTCGCGCTTTTTTCTCGTTGATCTTCTCACAATGATGACCGGAAGACGGCTCCGAAATTGGAGTATGCGAGAAATCGCGGGGTATTTAGGCCATCGCGCCGTGGAGAAAGGTTTTCCGTGTTGTCGAATCAGCGATGACGCAATGACGTGCCGCAACGACGTGCGTTAGTCACGTCACGTCCCGAAAAACGGCGATTGTGACACGGCTACCGCGCGAAATCGGACATCGGAAAGGCCATCGAGTGCGCCAAATTCTTATCGGAAATTGCCGGCGCATTGACGTGTATTTTGAGCATTGGAAAAAAATAACGTTTATATCTTAGTATTTAAACTTTTTTTATCTTTTATTTAATTGTGCATCTATAACTTAAGTTCTGATAATATTCGGTATTGTAATTATTTCTAAGAACTATAGGTATTATCAGCGTTGTATATTTATAACTCACGCTTCTTATAGTAGCGATAAGCGAGGCTGAGGACTACTAGCTTGCGTGACGTTTCTGCCGTTTGTGACACACGTGTTTCCAATATACCTATATAGGCCACTTTGTGCTAAATGCCATTTTCGTGCCAAGGTCCTAAGTAACAATGTCGATAGTTAGTTGTATTACGCTAATGATACAATCGTTGTATGTAAAAATTTATTTGTAATAGAATTTAATTTAATTTCTCTTATTAAAAGGAAATAATATGATACTATTAACATTTTTGTTTCAACAAATCTGAGGCACCTCGTGTGCTTTTCCGTATTGCAAAGACGACGCCGAGCGAATGTCGCTCGTCGCAGTAGCGTCCTCCTGTACGATCTTTCGTGAGTTTATTCCGGTCAGGAATCAGTTGGGCAAATTTCTCCTCTTTCTTTCGTGTTGCAATCGCCAAGCTCTTACTAAATCAAGAGACCTTCTGGTTAGGAAGTAGTTCAGAAGCGTGACTGGCTGTCTTTTCGAGGTATTACAATAATTATATGGGTTTAAATTAGAAGGAACGTCTGTTCGTTCTTTCTCTCTCTCTCTCTCTCTCTCTCTCTCTCTCTCTTTCTCTTTTATGACGACATTATAATTTATGACAGTTAAGAGAAAGTGGTAATGAAATTTATCAGTGGATGAAGAGTGATTTACGTTACTATTCTGCCCAGCAAAATCGTAAATTCTCTCTCCAAAAGTCTCATATTTCTTTCAAGAATAATTCGAAAGGACTAGTGATTTATTTAAGCTGTATGAATATTATGAATCTTACGAAACTCGTATCTGCATGTATAATTGTGACGTATATAGGGAAAAATCCTCGTGTTCGCCAATATGACGCCGATGTAATTGCGTTATCGAAGAAGGACGGGCAGGAAATCTTCACGCCCTTGCGCAACATCTGATGAATCCCCGAATTGCGTAATTCTCGCTTTTTCTCTCTTTTTTCCCCTTCTCATTTGTCACGCATCGGGATTATAAAAGATGAATCGTGTCGCTAGTTAAGCGTGCCTAATCCGCTTCGCGTCAACAAATTATGTAAAGCAGCAGCATCTTCGTCTTGTAACGTCGGTTTGCGTCGAATTATACTAATATCGCGTTCGCGACAATCGAAGACGTCCTTGCGTCAACTTGTGGCCATCAATTTTTTTTACATGACGAAAGAGAAAGAGAGATCGGGACTCTCGCGTGCGCGCACGCACGCAATGGCATGCACGATGCAAAAATGTATACCTATACGTCTTATCGAAGCGGATGTCTTCGCCATCGTCGGGCGATACATCCGCGCGGGAATACCCGACTTGTTTCTCGGTCATGGCTGTGAATCAGAGTCCGCACAGGATTACACTTGCTTGACGATAACGTGAAGAAATATCGCTGTCTCGTCAGAAACGGAGAAAACAACTTTTCGGGCCATCCCCCAGTATCAGATGTACGCTTCTGATTTTTTTTAGCCTATAATCGTTATGTTTGCACTTAATTTTTAAATAATTAACAATAATAATAGATAAACACTTTTTAAATTTTAATTAGTGCATATATGTACATTTACGTATTCAGTTACTTGTTTAGTTAATATTACGTATATTATGTTTTATATATACGTTTTATATTTTAACATAATTATGAGTATACATTCTAACGTTTGAATATGCGTCAGTGTTATAAGTGCTGAGGTACCCTCCATTGTGTTCAGGTTTCTCCGTCTTTCTCGCTCTTTCTTCCGTGAGTTGCACGTGGCAAACGAGAGATAATTCGAGTCACGCGCTTCTACTCGTCGCTTTCTGGAACCATCGAGCGTGCGCCGCTTTGCACGGCGATGAGTTTCGAAACACGACTGATATCGCCTTACTGCGTTCAGGATCGCGTCACGAACTGATATAACGTTCGCGAAATATCCGGGAAAAAACGTGAAAGAAAACATTTCTTAATGATACTTAATATGTGTTCTAAAATGTCTCGTCAAAATTACGTGACTGACAAAGTGACACACAATTTATACCGGGATTAGGCTAGAGTATCAAGAGAAATGAAGGCCAAGATTTTCTTCTTTTTTCTTTTAGAATTTTTAAGAATTAAAAAGAAATGTAAATATTTCCGTACATGATTATTACATTAACAATTAAAAATGTGTATTATTATAGAATATTAAAACTAACTTTTTAAGTTATTAAATCATTAAAAATATAAATTGATTGAAAAATTTTTTAATTATCAGAGCTATTTAACAGAATATTGCTTCTTCTATTTATTATTATACACATAAATCTTCATTTTCATTATTACATATTTTTGTAGCACCTAATTGATTTTTGAAGCTTTTTTAATCTATAATTATTGAGATGAATAATTAGAAAGTTGTTTTTGGGTAACACTCTTTATGTGAAACTACACATCTCTTCTGACGTAATATAGAATATTTTAAGTTTAATATATAAAGTGGACGCTTTCGCGCGTATCCTGGTAAGGCTGATGCGAGTTTCCGCTTCCGTTGGTTCTGATTCGTTTGAAACGCTCGAGGCGTTTATGCGCGCGTCCTCCGCCTTCGCTTATTTCCATAAAATATCCCAAGTCGTCGGCATCACGTGGCGACGGCGCTCATGGAAATGAATGACGTGACTAGAAAACTACTCGTGGAAAAGTGATCGGGCCGTGACGATGATCGCACGCGACCCAAATAATGCTCGCGGCGACGTCACGTGCAAGGAATAGCCTGGGCACGCATCTCGTTTAATGAGCACGGCGTGTGCCTCGATTTCCGAGATCCTATTTTCGGAAACCGCGGAAAATTGTAAAATGGGACACGACAAGCGTTTAGCGAGAAATACAATGAATATAATAAACTATGTAAGTATCCTCCCCCCTTTCGTTCTCGTTTTCATGAATTTTCAAAAATATTATTTCCTTATAATGATTCCATCATTTTTTGGTAATCTCAAAATTTTTTTGTACATAATTAAGTTTGTTTTTAAATAAGTTTTAACTTTTTATTATAAAAATATTTAATAATTCTTAAAAATGACATTGAAAGAGATCGACAATTCGAAAATCATAACATTTTTTAAAAATGTGAATTAATATTTCTCCCAAATGTGAACACTTTCCCATTGTATTCTTCTGTTTTTCCATTTCTGTCTTTTTCTTGATACATTCTGAAATGTTCGACCTTAGAACTTGAAGATGTACGCTCGTACAAACAAGCAGTAAATATGTCATTTTTAATCGCGAATGTCTTTTCTTATAGCAGCCAGTGTCGTGGCGAGCGTTGAAAATGAGAAGTCGTTGATCCAAATGGCAAACGTGCCAAAATTAGAGTACGTGTGTTTGTCGTAACAGTTAGGTCTCTTCCAAGTTAAATTTGTCGCGGGCCGTATATTTAATCCCGGGGCTATATCGAGAGAGAGAGAGAGAGAGAGAGAAAGAGAGAGCGAGAGATCCGTTGGCAGAGGCAGTCTCGTGTGAACGATATATCAATGTATTTACATTTCTGCGGAGCCGAAATTAAAAGCGAAACATCGTCGCAGTTTTTCCCCTTTATTGAATTAAAAGTCACGACGTGTGCGTGCCTGTCGTCATGCTGGCGATAAGTTATTTTTTTTTGCACGTCGCCCCTCGCTCGATTTCTAATCTCGTGTAATTACAGGCGATAAGTAATCGTAGCAACGTTACTAGATAACATCCGTAACGTCGCGTGATGTAAAGTAGCTCGGGCGCAGGAGGACGCGTATTTATATGTAGAAGCTACCACGCACGTTCAGCGGAAGCCGAACGTATCTCCACGAGGCGAACGGAAAAATACTTCACGGAGCGATAAGCAAACAGGTGTGACGTAGCCGATTGCTTTGCAATTGCGAGCAGGATCCGCGCTTCTAAAGCATATTAGATTTGACGATTGCCTCTGTAAATCTTCTCGTCCGGCGAATCATCAGTGTGACTCTTCTTTCGGCTTCCGATTTATTTATCCAGCTTAATTACCCGCAATAAACCCTCGAATAAAGGCCGAGTTTCACGTGCCATCGGGCACCGAGCGAGCGGAATTACCGCGTGACTCAACGCGTGCCGCGATACGCACTTATCGCGCTCCGGTTTTTTTTCCCTATCTTCGTGTCTCTCTCTTTCTCCATACTCGCGCACGTGTTACGCGCTGTTTGGCTTTCGCCTGCGGGGACTCACGTCTGACCAATCAGCTGTTTTTACTTAACAGAATTAATGCAACTATCCGTTTATGTCAGCCTCGTTGAAAGCCAGATGTAGGATTAGATGAAATTTTAGATCTTTCTGTACATGGAAAATTATCGGTGTACAAATAAATTATCTATATTACATCTTAATGAATTTTAACGTAGAATTTTAACGTAGAATTTTAACGTAAAAGTAATTAAATTTATGGAGATAAAAACGTGAAATATTTCGCGACTTGAGAATTGATTTTACATTGTTTTTCGAGAGTATATAATGAAGTCCTCATACGAATCATGTATCGGATGATTCGATTTTCCGTTTATTTCCACGCTCTTTTGCCTTGCCAGTGACTCCATCTGATTGTCGATCCATTGAACTCTAGCGTCCAATTAGTTGCGTTAATTTTACAGATTTCATTTATTTATGCAAACGAATCGAACGTGATGAGAGATACAATTGTATCTGCAGAAAACGAATGAATGTTTTTTACGAGCAGCTCATTAATTTGATGGACAAGGCCCAGATTCGAACGAATGTTCGTTGTGACTAAATACGGCTTTAGATAAACGGAATTATCGCTCTGTTCATCGTTTCAGCGAACTTGACTTCGATCAAATACCGATTAACTTGGAGAATAAATGAATAATATTAATCAAATAGGAAACAATTGGCTCGTTTAGACGAACTATAAAAATTCTATCCGATGACTAATCTAAAGCGCAGGTCAATTAAATCGGCGATTATAATTCAACCACATAATTGCATGATTGATTTCGAACTGTATAATTCGTTGTCTTTGATCTTTTACGTTAACAAAATGAATTTTTTCGATGAGTTAGTTAAGCTAATCTAGTTAAGCTAATCGGAGTTAAATCGAAGTTAATCTGTGTGGCGTTAACCCTTCTCTCTATAACCGGGTACCCGGGTATCCATTTCGTACTTTTTGCCTTAATATCGATGACTTTTACTCAAAATTGCGCCAAACGGCTCCGGTTATCCATTATTTAGACAATTTCACGTAAATTTAGCTGGTTGTTTAAAAACTTGTCATAAAAATATATTAATTTTT
>NW_012026951.1:73342-90849 GCF_000956235.1 Wasmannia auropunctata
TAAATTTAACGGCAGAATTTCTAAGCATACTATTGCAATCAACATCTGAAATTTCTTTATCTATTGTTAACTGTTCGATAGCCTTCGGGAACCAATCGTCATTCTCGCTGTCTGAATAATTGGTGCTATCTGATAGAGCCTCCATATTTTTTATATATTGTACACTAAATATTAATTATATACGGTACACTAAATATATTGCTATTGCACAACTGGAGCACAATTTTTGATACCTATAAAGACGTTCTCGACTCAACGGAGTCCGTTTTGAAACTGAGCTACACACATTCAAATTTGTTTCTAAGCACAAGAGAAGAAATGGGAAGGTCATAACAGCTGAACACACTATTGTTCGAAGACGCGGGAAGCTAGACCGAAGGATCAAGAAGCGATTTAAGGACCCTTTTCTACATTAACATAGAAAATTCCTGCTTGGGTACCCGGGTACCCCGGTTATTGAAATTAAGTGCAATTTTTGGTTATAGAGAGAAGGGTTAACCTTGCACTTTTTGAATTTCGTTTTTTCTTTATTAATTATGCTACGTGCTTTATTTTTTGTGCCTTGAAATCAGCACTGTGATTTAAAGCACATTTCCGGAAATAAAAGAATCTTTTACCAGCCTCTTGAAGTCGCCCTTATAAATGTTTATCCGCTCGCATTTTGTGCATATATAGCGGGATAGCTTTAATAGCCTTTTAATAGTGACCAGATAATCGACGGAATAATCTGACGTGATTCGAGAGTCACGACGATTTCACGTCACGTGTTGAGGCTCGTTGCAATCGGGTGAGACATATCGTCGGGCTTTTGACGTTAGAGTCCCGTCGCGATTATTTCGAGATTTCCGCGAATCGGATAGCCCGGCGTCGCTGAATATCGCGCAGTGGACTTCGCGCGATGGCCATTAATGGCGTCGATAATGGAGCTCTCTCGATAGCCGATCAGGGGTTACAATCGTACTATGAACCGACGCGATAATAGCGTTAAATATGTACGCGTAAACAAGTGCAGTATATAGCGTATGTTCCACATCAACGTATATCGGGTCAATGTGCGTGCGTCAAAATTGGAAGGTCGACAAAAAATTCGAAGGAAAATTGGACGATCGACGCAACTCTGATGCATCCTGTATACTTCAAATTGGCTTAATTAAAAAAGTTCAAAGAAAATTGGTGATTTCATCAATTAGTGCGCAAGGCCTGAATAGTTTATAGTAAGAAGGATAGCTCCGAAAATATAAGTCGGTTTAATTATTCGCGTCGCGATAGTTGAGACTCGCCCGTTAAGCTTCTTCTTTTAAGAAGTTTGCTCGAAAATAATTAGATAGAATTTTAAATCAGAGATTGTAATTTTTTGATGTCTAGAAAAGAAAATTGACTTTTTAAATTCATGTAATAAATTACGCTTAACCTTTTATTAACATCTTAATGATTCAGGTATATATTGATTCATAATGAATTTGTATCAAGATTGCTTTATATTTTAGTCATTCTGCACATCAAATCCAAATTGCATAATTGAAATTCAGTTCAATTGGATAGATTATATTTTTTTAAGTACTTGTACTCGGATAATTTGGTTAATCATATATTAATACGATCTGATTATTATTAGTTAAACTAATTAATTATGATTAACCGCGAGATATTGCCAGCTCGGAGTTTTGCCAGTGGAAATGTTTTCTTACAACGGCGGAATGTAGCGGACGAGCTTCCTTGTTTAAAACTTCGTGAAAACATCACGTGAACGGTCCCAATAATAGCCGACTCGCGTATCCCAATAACACTTGTCAAATGTCACATAAAGCGATTTGCACACTGAGCATCGTGTCTCGCGGTCGCGTTTTTAAATGACCCAACACCATTTTCATTGCAAATTATAGGATACGATCGACACGTGGCTTATCGATTTTTCTGCTCGTACATTCTTTATGAAAATTTATGAAAAATTTGCAAAAAATGTACGCCGGAGGAATGCCTCTTCGCTTGTTTTTTTATAGAAGGCATAATGGGACTCCTCTTATCCGCGATAAGCGGACTCCAAATATGTGGAAATAATAGTATTATGGTTGAAATTATTATTGAATGCTGTATTATATACATACATGTATGTCGTGTTTATCTACACGGGGTGTCCCGCAATCTGACCACCGCGACCATTAAAATTTGCTTGAGAGGGTCGGGCCATCCTCGAGGGGTGTCTGCCGGCTCTCTCGAGTGAACTCCTACGAAAATTCTCTTCGCTCGTGTATATTTATATTCGCGCGGGAGCGTGATTCGGCTCTCGGACACGCGACGCCGCGACGAAAATAGTGTGTTTCCGAATGCGTCACCGTTTTGGTGAAAACAGGACGTGTTTACCCGCCGACGCGCGGTGTGCTGCTTCATCCGCGATTAGCGTGGTCGTAACGTATCTTTCTCGCGAAATGTCTCCTTCGCTTTCTCGATCTCACGTGAACGGCTTGTTACTCGGCTGAGGAGCGACGTCAGCCGAACGTGCTGAGGCTTCAATTCGATGAGCCATCGTTCTTTTCGTCCAGCGTTCGTTTAAGTTAAGAAGGAGTTGTCAATCGTGATAAACAAGTGATATTAACGAATCACTCGTTATCACTGATCGACTGATCAGTCGAAATTGAAAGGAGATATTAACGAGAAAATGTCTAATAAAAATTCGAGTGTGTTAGATGTATCGTAATTAGGAATAATCATATACGCAATTATTATACCGTTAATGACACGTGATAATTTTTAAGCGATAAGGAAATCGCCGGTGTCGTTTAAATTAAATTGTAACGCTAATTGAGTCACTCCTTGTGCAGTGATAACGCTTGTTGTTCTTACAAATATCTTATTTTTATCGGATCGACAAACGTCGCGTCTCGGCGTCGGCTGGCTCGAAAAATACAGGATCATCGAGAGAGATGCCCGCGGCAATTGCCCACGCTTTCGGTGCAGTATATGTACATTTTAAATAAATTTTAGTAAGAAAAAGTTGTTATACTGCGTGTCACGTGAATATGAATGTTGTGCGAATGAAGTACCATACATCTTGTAGTGACGTTCAAGGTTCCAAGAGGTTCTCTCGATCGCGTCGAGGTTTCAACATTGGTCTCTTGCTCGCCGAATGAATCTTAATTTATGGAGATACCATTTAACGCCGGTCGCGCGGCATTCGTGGCCTCAAGGTTGCATTCGCAACAGACGGGCAAAAATATCCTCCGACGAGTCGGAGGAACAGGAAACGCCATTCGCGATCTGGGGCACGACACAAATTATACACGCGGCAATCGTAAATCCGCGTGGGCGCGTTCCATCGTAATAATTTCGATGAAGGAAGAAATATGCGAAGGTTTTTGCAGGTAAATAGCGGATGGGAAATAACAGAAAAGGTGCCCGGTAACCGCATCTCGCGGCGTCACCGAGCGCGAAGTTACGAAGGTCCGCTCGAGGAACTCCTCACGTTCTGTTTTTTTTTTCTTTTGCTAACTTCGCGTGTCGTCGATCTGCAGCTGCCTCGGCACGATGCGTCAAGTAATTTATTTTCGCATCTAAATATAGCCGCGGCAGCGCCATGCACCGATTTGCATAAGCGGGTTGGATTTTCCTTGTCGTGTATATAATATATACATAATATATATATTGCTGACGCGTATGCGCGCATGTGTATGTGTGCCGATATTATTTTATTTAATATTTAGTAAGCTGCTCGTAGAATTTTCAGCAATTTATTTTGATGAAAATAAAATGGGAGAACTAACTGAACTTTTAAATACACATTTAATAACATCATATATATATATATATAATATTTCATATTATAATTTAATTATATTATATAATAAAATTGTTGAAATTATTTTATATCTTACTTTTTATATCAACGACATAAAGCAGTTGTGAAGAAATACTATGATTAGTACGACAACCTCGAGTTGTCATATTTTGCTCGAGTAATACCGAATTAAAATTTACGTTAGATGATTCATGTAATATAATATTTAGCGCCGAGACACGACCGTGTCTCATGATAATATAATTTGATTTCGAGGAAAAATTCTATTTTTAATTTTATACTGTATTTTGATGCATACACTTTAATGTACATAAGTATAATATATATGTGTATTTGATTGTCCTTCATATATGGCACATACAATCTTAAATTGAATTATATTTTAGAACTGTTTATTTAAAATTTTTTTTACAAGATCTATAATTTCGTTTTTATTTGTAATTTTTTTATGTGCATGCAGTGCATTTTGATACTTTATATATATATATATATATATATGTGTGTGTGTGTGTTTTCCGATTTAAATGTTCGTATTATTATTACACGCAAGATTACAAACAGAAGTACTCCGAATTCGTTAACGCGAATTATGGATCGGCCAAAGTGGATTTAATTTCGCACAGATTCGCCGACATATCGGCGATCGTAACAAAAGTTGATTTGCGCACGAGGCAGACTGATGATAAGCTAGAAGCTCTCCGCGGCCGCAGTTGTTGTCGCCAAGATGCTGGGATCCGGTGATGCCCGGTTATCGTTTGAAAAACACTGGCTGGACCACCGCGGTCAGCGCGCACGCCGATAAACTCTCGGTCATAATGCGAGCTTTCATGCCGCAGAGCGCGCAGAGATCACCGAGTACCGGTTATATCCGGCACGCCGATAACTCGACCCCGTTAAAGCGGTTCTCGCGCCGCTTTTTTTCCTCCGTCGTTGTCGTCGTCGTCGTTGGATTTCTTCTTCTCACTGTTTCGAGACGCGATCGCCGGTCAATGTGCAAATAACTGCCCGCCGTTCTCTCGACACGCCTCAGCATCCTTCAGCATCGTCGGGGCTTATCTTGACTTCGCGGATGTTTGCAGAATTATAATTTAATGAGAGAAAATTCGATAATTGGCGATATTGTTTAAATTACAATTTACTGAATTCTGTCTTGATTATATGTATCTTACAATTTACATAAGATGCGATTTGTATGACAATTGTACTAATCATTTATGATAAGTGATAATTTGTGCGATACAGGGAAAAATTGTTTGTAAATAACTGCATTTTTTTAATTCGCAGTTTTTTTGCGCGCATGTTCACATTCAAGTTTACTACCGCTCTCTCTTTTCTCTCTCTAATTGTAATACAAATGAGAGTCAATAATGACCGCAGAGCATTGATTGATATTTTATAGAGCAGTTAATTTTAAACATACATTGCCATAAATCTGAATCCAAATCACATATTGCATTATTAAAATCATAAATGCAAATGTTATGTGTTTATTCACATTTATTATATCACATCAGACTTTGTAACAGAAATGACGATAACTCGGCGCTGGCGGAGATTAGCAAGAAAGATGACTGAATAACGTTTTGCTATGTTTTATGCGTTTTTGCCCATGTGATAAGGATAGAATGATTCGTTTATTTCGCGGAAGGAGTGTAGAAAATTACATCAGATTTGGCAAAAACAAACTCGTGCCTCGAGGAAATTATGTTTTTTATTTATTAGTGGGGGAGTAAAGATCTTATATTAACCGGTTACATGCGCTTATCATGACCTCAGTGTCTCGATAATTTTTAACTGTTGTGAGATGTGTCTAACATCATATCCTATGAACTAAATTGATAGATAGAAGACTATAGTCGGTCTTCTCCATTTAGAAATTCTGATAATCATAGTTCATTTCTTCATTAATATTGTGTGCATCTTGTTTTAGTAGGTATTTACTTTAGCTTTTGGTAAAAAAATTATTGGAGATATATAGGAATATGTAAATGAACTATTTTTATAAAATTAAATAAAGATTAACGGATCGTTTTACTGAAAAATTTTATGATGAATCTACTTCAGTGGATATCCGACGGATAGCAAACGTGAGAAATATGTCACGTGACAGTTGAAAACAGAATTTTCACACTTTATATGTATAAACATAAATAATTGTATAGCGATCGTGGCGCAGAGAGTTGTGCGTCTGCTTTCGGTGCCAAAGACTCGAGTTCCAACTAGAAACAGCGGATTTTTATTCGACGCTACCTCTCTCGGAAGACAGCAGCAGACCACTAACAATGAGAAGTATATCTTGCCATGAAAACCTCTCTAAATTATAACGTTCGGAACTGACGTTAAAACTGTAGGTTTCGTACATCTGTGTATAACATTGTAAATAGCATACACCACAGAAATACGATGAATCACCACGCTTTTAACAAGAGGCAAAGAACTCGAATATAAACATAAAGAACTTGACATGTCAGGCAAAAAATCATCAATAATGATAATAACTAGTCCTGACTAGAGAAACCTAATATTAAAAATAATGTGTTATATTTAAATTTGAGCAAGAATTATGTAGTTATATTACTTCTGAAATGATTCTTATCCATATATTTCATTATAATTTATAAGTTAAAATGAAGAATATGGATAAGAATCATTTTTATCAACTTTCATTTACCATTTAATCTCATAATATCAGAAGTAATATAACTAATTCTTGCTCATATTTAAATATAACACATTGTTTTTAATATTAGGTTTCTCTAGTTGGGACTAGTTATCATCATTATTGATGATTTTTGCCTGACATTTCAAGTTCTTTATGTTTATATTCGAGTCCTTTGCCTCTTGTCCGAAGCATGGTGACTTCTTATTGTATTTCTGTGGAATGTGGTATGCGCTATTTACAATTTACACAGATATACATATACATATAACAGCTATCTGCTTAAGAATTTTTTTGTGCTTTATTTTATTAACCAGTATATAACTAATAATTAATAATTATTCCAAGAATAATGTTTTTTTAGCGCTATCTATTGTAATATTAGAATTGAGCATCGTAAAATATCCTGTTCAATTAATTTGAAGTCTTTCTTAGAAATGTCGTTTGCAGACATTCGCATAAAATATTTGTCAGCGTCAGCTCGCCCATAAGTACGATCGACAGAAAGATAATCGTTGCAAGACTTTAGAAAATTGCATGGAACCGGCGGGAGAAATTCGACGGCGGGAAGTCAAATGGCGCGATCGGGTACAATAGTTTCGACGGCAGTAATCAAAGTCAGAAACAGCAAGACCAGAAGTTGAGGGTTTGGCTCGACGCACGGCGTGGCGTGACGAGTGGGGCGCGACGGGTGAGACGCGTGTTGCCTCACGTGTTGGGCGTAATACATCGCGTTTCCGACACGTGATGCCTCCTCATAGCCGCGCGGCGCGGCACGGTGCGGCGCGACGCGGCGTGACGTCTCCCTCCCGATGGCCGAAGAAGAAACGCGAGTGTCGTCGCTCGCGGCTCGTAGTCGTCGGCGCGCCTGCGATTCGCGAGCATGCACAGCATTGTTGTTCGATAACGAGAGGCATCGCCCGTCCCGAGTGTTGAGTGGCCGGCTAATCTCTCACTGAGTTTCGATAATTGCGATAAGTGCTTTGAATAATTCTGAAAAATTATAAATTGTTGTCTTTAAATAAATAAATAAAAGAAGCAGAGAAACAATAAATATATTTGCAATATATTGCAATATTGGAAATCGATTGTACTTTAATGCAAACTTAAGTAATAATACTCTTAAATGAATACGCTGTCTATAATAATACACAATTGACAGTATCGAAGAATACCAGTTATAAGATACAAAATATAAAATCGAACATTTTTCGTTGTGAAATCCATTTGAACTGGATTGTATGTGAAACAGCTGTTGTGCTACAAGTTCTAAGTGTCCCGGCGTAATTACTCGATACAGTGTGAATTGGTCGAAGAAGGTATAATTCGGAGTCGAATTTTCTTCGGGAAAATTATTTCGAAAGTGAATTTTAATCAGCGCAGACTCCGATATAGACTATCTATATTTGTCGAGATAGAAGTTTATTTTCGAATGGTGCGCACGTGTACCGTGCGTATCGCGGATATTTAAAGAGAAGCAGCAAGAACGATAAGTGATCTTCAAGCGGATCGATATTTCCGCTCTCAAAGATTTCGCGGAAGGAGACTCGATAAGGAGGTACCTTTTCTCTCCTGTGTTTTGCCACTCAAGACAGGATGGTCACGCATAGTATGGATAACATCCTGAACATGCAGTACTACCCGACGAACAGCCACGTCGACGCGTCGGTGCATTCACCGCCACCGAGGAAGAGACGTTGTTTGAATAAAGAGGTGAATACGTTTCCGTCAATCTGATTGAGCGAAATCGATATCCCGTTCCTTTCCGCTCGAGAGGAAAAGACAGTGTCACGCAGTCTTGTAGTGCGATGAATAATTGAAGGATGCCATCGGAACGCATTCTTCCACCAAAGCCCGACTCTTTCATTGGTTATAACATTAAATTAATTGTGTGACTTTAGGAAAGGGTATAGCGTCTAATTAATTTTTCGCGTTCGAGAAGAAGTTTGCGTTAGGAAGCTGGCCGAGGCTTCGGGCTACCCCACATATGAAAAGTCGCTGTTTCATCCTTCTATTATGATTTATGGTCTTTAGGGACATTATACCTCGCGTATTCCGCTCCCGTTCCCGTCGTGGGATGCGCCGATTTATGCGCCGATCACTTGCGTAATTTCGCATGAATGAGTTCCATGGAAAACGCCGCGTTGGCCGCGTGCCAGGAACGAACGTTACCGCGGGCTCGTATGCTACGCGCGCTCGTAAAATGAGCACAGATCTCGAGGCGCCATTGTGACGTCGCTTTTGTCCGTTTTGTTATTTTCAACGCATAATTGCGGAGCAGACCGCGCGCTTCATTCTCTTGTAAAATTTGTTTTGAAACGAATCCAACAGGCGGTTTGTTCGAATGTATGGTTTGCGTCGATTATCTTGAACACAGAGCAAATTGTGATTATCTGGATGAGTATGGCATGTTGTTTGTTTTCAAAGTAGAGACTCCCGAGCAAGAAATGTAGTTATATAAGATTCGACTGTGGCACGATATGCAGATGATAATTTAAAAATAAAAAATAAAAAAATTCAGAAAGATTGTGTTATACTGTTCTCAAAATAAGCAGTGCAAGTATGGAAATTTGGCTGGAGCATCGTGAGGTTGTAACATGAATTGCAAATTAGCTAAATGGTTCGATCCATGATAGATCCGGTTTCGTGACTGCGACTGTTCATTCAGCTCGTAGCGTTCGGTATACGCGCTCCTGTCTTGATTCATTTAAAGAGCTCGTTCTTGAGAAAATTGTGATTATCGGGGATATCCCGTCCTCACGCGTATCACGCGCAATTTTGTCGTCGAACGTGAGATTTTTCCATTACATCACGTTGCTTCGTGCCTGATCGTCCGACGTTATCTTTCCGCATATTCGCACGATAGACGAACATTTCGGCGAATTAAGGCGGTTACCTAACTAAACACGATACGTGCCTCGAGATCGTGACACGCGGCACGTACAGATAATTACGCTCCAGCAGCGAATCGCGACGTGACCTTTGAAGACGATAACGTGTTTTAATTCGTTTGTGATAGCGTAATTACGATTTCTCTCTTTCTCTCTCTCTCTCTTTATCTCTCGTTCGCGACGAATGTCGTTGTTTTAAGATATCCGTGGGTGGACCAATGAAGATTGCTTAACTTGAGATCACATTTTATTTTTGAGCCATAAACTCTCTAATTGCGATAACAAATCTTTGTAAAAATTTATGAAGTTCGATATTTTAAATCTCTCATTTTTTTAATTAGTAAAAGATTAAGTTTAATTGGGTGTAAAGCATGTACAGTACATACAAACCGAGCGATTGACGTCTGACTATATCTTGATCGTTACTACTGCAAGATAAGCAAAAAATTAAATGTATCGACTTGCGTGGGAGTCTTTTTTAAAGAAAATATATCTGATATATGTAATGTTACCATGTTTTTCAAAATATTGATAAATATTTATATTGTTTTAAACATATTTAACATATTTAAATTGCAAAGAAGACGACAATATTACATTTGCAATTTGTTAATCTGACGAATAATTATTTCATAAATTTGAAACTTCCGTTCACATATTAATAAATTACAATAGTAATAATATAAGATTATATGTTAATAAATGATATGATTATATTATATAATTGTACATAACAAAGCTCTAAAATATTTCAAAGCGTCGATAAACGGCTCTAAGATATTAAGGCGTTCAGTAGATAATTGGATCGTATTCGTTTTGTGTTGCAGCAAGATCCGATGTCACACAGGATCATCGAGAAACGCAGAAGAGATCGTATGAACAACTGCCTGGCCGACCTCAGCAGACTCATACCGGCGGAATACTTGAAGAAGGGTCGGGGCAGAGTCGAAAAGACGGAGATCATCGAAATGGCGATCCGTCACATGAAGCATCTTCAAGGCCTCCGGCAAGGTGAGTTCGCGCGATTTAATCGATTAATTCCGTTCGCGATTCTCCTAAACAAGATTATTTTGGAAATGATAATATGTCACCGCAACACCGGCCATTGTATTTCCGTGAGTTGGCAATAACAGCAGCTAATGTCACTCCACAAGTAGACCGATTGCAGACTGCGAATAAGAGATATACGTTCTCTCGGTGCTTTTTAAAGACGACGAGCGCATAAGTCGTACTTGTGGCATCGCTTATTGGAATTTGCAATATGTTTCATTTAGATACCAAGCACTCGCCCGTGACGCCGGTGCACACCCATCCCGAGGACAGCGTGGACAGCGTGTCCCATTCGACCGCGGCCTCCACCGCGGCGGAGCATTACAAACTGGGATTTCAGGAGTGCTTGAGCGAAACCATGCATTTTCTCATCGAGGTCGAGGGTTTTTTCGCGAGGGATGCCCTCTTCGTACAGCTCATCAATCATTTGCAGCAGCACTGTGACAAAATCGTAGCCACTAGTACGTGTCATTCGACTTTTGAAAGATATAAGCAGCTTAAAATCTTTTATTTAGATTTAGAAAATAGCGTACTTTAATACCTTCGATCCTGCTTTTCACACAGCGATAAACAACGATGAATATCGGTTCACTACAGTTTGCATACCTTGAAAAGAGAAAATAATATTTAAATTTTAAAGTGCATTCTAATAAATGTCTTTTTTATATGTTATCACAAAAATTATGGATTCTTAATACGTATATTCGCGCGCGCCGGTCAAATTAATATTTTATCTTCAAAATTTCGATACAAACGATAAAATTCTATAGTTATTCTTCAAAAAGATCGAGAATACCTGATATACTTTAAAAGAAGTTCCGACAGTTAATCATTGGAATTTGCTCCAGGTGACCGATTAGGCTTTCCGCATCCCGAGCTGCCAGTGATGAACGGCACGATGAACGGCGCCGGCTACTCGCACACGAGTATTCCGACGATATGCCAGCCCAACGGCGGCCACTCGGACCACGGCTCGAGCTCGGGCGTGAGCTCGTTCGGCGATCCGGAGCGCCCGCTGCTGCGACCGGCGATCGTGCCGCCGCCGACGATCGTGAGCGACGACAGCAACCACAGCACCCACTCGCACAGCACGCCGCCCGGAGCCGGAAGCGTCTCCTGTCGGGACCACCGGCCGACCAACTACAAGTTCAAGAGCTCGATCAAGCAGAGGTTCTCGGCGGAGAGGGTGAAGTCGTGTTCGCCGCCGGTGTCGAACGGCGCCGGGCTCGACAAGCCACCGTCCTCGTCGTCTCACGGGGTGCCGATCTTCGCTCTGCACGACGCCGGATCCTTCTACGTGCCACTGACAGTCGAGGCGTCCCTGATCAGACCCCATCTGAGCTTCATTCCGGACACCGGGCCCGACACCGTTCTGCATCCGGTCACGATATCGGTTAACTTCAATCACTCGTCGCCGACGGCGTGGTCGCAGCACCACAGTCCCACTCACCAGCATCAGACATAAGGGAGAGGCGAGAACGGTTAAAACGAATGACTCGTCATCCGATCGCCCATCGTGTCCATCGTGAGCGATGTAAATATACTCTGATCCATCAACTTCCGATACGCCATCAGTAGACTGATTTTTGCATTAGCAGTGCCCTAATACATGAGTATAAGAATTCTTGAATAATTCTGTCAGTCATTGCGATGGAATCGGGAGAGATAACGAGACCGTCCACGTGGCGCTCGCGAGAATCAAGAACAGTTTGTTCCTCCTATTTTATTGATCGCAATACGCGGTGGACATAAAGTGACCTATATACGATACAATTCGTTGACATAATCTAGTATACATCGTTAAATCTCAATAAATGAAATAAATTCTGATCATGTATCAAGTCTTTCTTGTTATTCGTATCGGTATCTTAAAAGTAATTGTGATGATAATTAAAAATGTCGTGTATAGGTCGCTTTTCGGATGTATGCATAGGAGACGCCGAAGTCGAGGATGTTTGTACATTTATTGAGGCTGTGGGTCGCTTTAGCATTTACGAGGTTCGAGAGAAAGCGTTGTTGTTAAGGGTTGTAAATAGGTAGAGTATTAAGGATAAGAAGCTCCAAAGTCGTTCTGGCTTCGGTGTGTCTTTCTTCGTTGTTAATCTGTATAATTCGGACATCCGTTTTCCTCCTTCCTCTTCCCTAACGGATATTTCATCTCGTCCCCACTCCTCTCCCCCCGTTTTGACTCCATCTATTTTCCTTTCTCGACGCCATTCTTCATAATTTTCATCTGACAAACTTTTCGCACCGCTATGTTCCCTTAGTAAAAAATCAGTATGAATATTGATGAATCAACGGATATCGTTTATTAATTATTTAACATGTTTGTGAGTATTCAGCGGAGGAGCACGTTGCGTCTTAATACAAAGTAGGGATCTGGAAACAGCTTCGTTTCTTATGTATCTTATAGTAAGATCGTAGTATGAAAAGATCGTAGACATACTATGTCTATGGAAAATACATATAGCATGTCTTTTTCTGTTAGGCTAACGCAGCAAACGCATGACAATAGACAAACGTTATCAACCTAACAGAATTCACAGAAGCGACGATCTTGCTTCGAGATCCCAACCGGATTGATCCGTGTAAATCGATGATTTTCCGTTTTTGCGTTGTAAGTTAGAGTAAAAGTGCCTACACGTATGTATACATACATACATCATACACATATATAAACATGTATACGTATATGTACGTATGTATGTATATAGCGATTCATGAATTCCACTTATGTGATTTTTCCCGATATTCGTTTCTCTTTTTTTTTTCTGCGAATATAATCCTGTGTCATGTTCGATCACGAGAGGATTGAGTCTGCTCGACGCCCCGCCAAGAACGGGCCTCAGCAATTAAAGACTGACCAAGACCTGCATTACATTAAAAAAAAAACTCTTATAAGATCACTGCATTAAGTATATTTGTACATACCACGTCTAGCTGTAACTTTAACAAAGAGAGGAGAAGAAGTTTATGCGGAATAAATTATATTTACCTTAGAAACCCGCCCCTCTTCTTTTGCGTCAACCACTCCGTCTTACGTCACGTCTACCTACGCGAACTCTTCGCCTGCATACACATTTGGATCAACCGGAGGAGAGATGTAGGAAAGAAGATATTCTACTTCTAATAATTCTCTAACTGCGCAATTGCGGTCTAATAATAATTATTTTCCATCTGTCGCAGAATTACGAAAGAGGATAACGTATAATAGTCGGGGAGAAAGTAAAGAGAGACCTGGAGATGCAATTAAAGATTTTTTTTTATTACATCAACGTAATACTGGCTAAGGGTCAAAACAATGTCATAGAACGCGTCTATGGTCAGCGGGAGGGACAGCGCCGAGATCAACATGTTGCGACTCGCGACGGATGTCTCATCCTCTTTAAGGAGATCGCTTTTGCCCTCCTCGAGAGGGGAAGGCAGCCGGACGATTCGCCGACGACGAAGAGAGGGAGCATAGTCTAATGATCCCTATATAACTACAAGATAAATATCTTATAAGTATAATAAAACTAATTGCACAGAGAGCGAGGCAACCAAGTCTCGGAACAAATCAGCCTTAATGAACCCTTCGAAAAGAATCGAGAGAAGTCTTGCTGGGTATGTGCGAGCCAGCGGCGCTCGCCTCGACGTCGCCGATCGCGGCGACGTCGCTAAGTTACTCGTCGCTGCTCCGTCTCGGTGGAGACGGGACATCCGACGGGGAGGGAAAAAAAAAAGGAAAGGCAATGCACTCGCCGTCTCGCTCGCTCCCGCTCTCGCGAGAACAGGGGAGAGGATCCCGAGCGCGGCTGTCTCTGCGACACTCCGTGGTTGTTGCTGAATGCTCGATGTTGTATCAATTGAAAAACCTAACTACACAGAGTCCAAGGGAACTGAGTACCTGGTAAATACCGGACACATATCGTCAATATCGAGTAATTAATGATAAACGCGGTAAGACGCGGGGCAACGCTCCTCCTAGCATATGTGAGGCGTGCGCGGAGCATGGGTGAACTGAATGTGCAGGTTCGGATAGATGCGCGGGTTCAACACTACCGGATAATGTAACGGGGGTAAGCACAACATCTTATGACTTTTGGTATTAGTCGACGAGTACGAGTAGTCGAGCGGGGCAGCCACCGCGGCGGCATACTGCATCCTGACGGTGGGTCCCTGCTGCTGCTGCTGCTGCTGTTGCTGCTGCGCGGGGACGCCTGCTGCCACAGGGCATCTGCCGGCGGACTGCGAGCTTCCGAGGAAGCTTGATGGTTACTTTTTCTTCTGGGCTTTCTCCGCGGCCTTTGTTACCTTGCCCTGGGTGTCTTTGAAGGTGACGCTCTGCCGGGAAACATTATGAATTTTTAAATTAACACACATAACTTTGTTACGTTTTTTTTTTTGAACAATTAGTATTTTGTAATCTAGAGATTAAATTCAAGAAAAGACAATTTTATCCTTAATAAATAATATTTAAAATAATATTAGTTTTTCAAATTATTTCCAGGTATACGAAATACGGATATCGCAAAGATGCGAAATTTATTTTTCGTTTAATGAGAACGTTACACAAATGTTAAAATTGTCTAACAATATAATTGGTTAAAAACTATTTTGTTTCGTGAAAGATTTTTCTTTGTAAAGATTTTAAAAATAAGTTTTGACAGCTTCATTTTGAATACTTTATAAGCAGTTGTCTGTCACAAGCGCGAAAGAACCAGATTCGTTCATCGTTGATTTTCTCCCGCATATGATAAGGAAAGATCTTATTTTGAGTGGAAAGATATTATTTCACGATAAAAACAAGAACCAAAAACAGAAATCAATTCCACAAGATAACCGAATAATAAATCATAATATACTGCGTCTTTCGAAGAATGGAAATTCAAACAGTAAGAAGATACTTTATATAACACTTTATGTTTGAAGTCGCTCTGAGCCCGCTTTTATCTTAAACTTTCCGTGATAAATTCCTCGTACCTTGATAACACCCACAGCGACGGTCTGACGCATATCGCGGACCGCGAAGCGGCCCAGGGGCGGAAACTCCTGGAAGGCCTCGACGCACATCGGTTTCGTCGGCTGCAGCATCACGATGGCGGCGTCGCCGCTCTTTATGCTCTTGGGATTCTCCTCGGTGGTCTTGCCGGTACGGCGGTCGCACTTCTCCTTGATTTCAGCGAATTTGCATGCAATGTGAGCGGTATGGCAGTCGAGCACCGGCGTGTAGCCGTTGCTGATCTGTCCCGGGTGATTCAGGACGATCACCTGGGCGGTGAAGTCGGCGGCGCCGCGCGGCGGCTGATTCTTGGAGTCGCCGGCGACGTAACCGCGTCTCAACTCCTTCACGGAGATATTCTTCACGTTGAAGCCAACATTGTCGCCGGGCAGGGCTTCCGTCAGCGCCTCGTGATGCATCTCGACAGATTTCACCTCGGTGGTGAGAGCCGCCGGCGCGAAAGTTACCAACATACCTTAAAATTATAAATTTATAGATAAGAATCTTCCGTCTAAAATGTCATGATATAGATAATTAATTAAATAATAATAGCCATTATTAAAAAAAAATAGAAGTATTAAACCTTAAAATTATAAATTTATAGATAAGAATCTCCCGTCTAAAATGGCATGATATAGATAATTAAATAATAGTAGTCATTATTAAAAAAATAGAAGTATTAAACGTGATATAGATAATTAAATAATAATAGCCATTATTAAAAAAATAGAAGTATTAAACGTGATTTGATTGGAGTAATGCATGACTTTGTATAAGAGAGATTTATAGCAGATCCGAGTTTTGATCCCGACCGTCACATCCCATGTGTAAATCCTCGGTTTTATAAAAGATTAATTGGAGAAAGTCGAAGTTAGATTTATGAGTGAAGATGAATGGTAGCCCACTTCGGGAAATCATATTTCATTTATTAAATATTATTTTCCAAATTTCGTGACTGTAGTTATTTTCTCTAGAATTCATATCATAATCACCTGGTTTCAAGATACCGGTCTCTACGCGGCCGACAGGCACCGTTCCAATACCACCGATCTTATAGACATCCTGAAGCGGCAGCCGTAAGGCCTTGTCGGTGGGCCTGGAAGGCGGCAGGATGGCATCGAGCGCCTCGATGAGCGTTTTACCCTCGGCATTGCCGTCCTTGCGTTCCACCTTCCAGCCCCTGTACCAGGGAGTCTTAGGGGACGGCTCGAGCATGTTGTCGCCGTGCCAGCCAGAGATCGGCACGAAGGCGACCGAGGCGGTGTTGTAACCGATTTTCTTGATATAAGATGACACCTCTTTCTTGATCTCCTCGAAACGCGTTTCCGAGTACGGCGGATCGGTCATGTCCATCTTGTTGACGCCGACGATCAGCTGTTTCACGCCCAGTGTGAAGGCGAGCAAGGCGTGCTCGCGGGTCTGTCCGTTTTTCGAAATACCGGCCTCGAACTCGCCGATACCGGCCGCGACGATCAGCACCGCGCAGTCGGCCTGGCTGGTGCCGGTGATCATGTTCTTGATGAAGTCACGGTGACCGGGCGCGTCGATGATGGTGACGTAGTACTTGGCCGTTTCGAATTTCCACAGGGCGATGTCGATGGTGATGCCGCGCTCGCGCTCCGCCTTGAGCTTGTCCAGCACCCAGGCGTACTTGAACGAGCCCTTGCCCATCTCCTGCGCCTCCCTCTCGAATTTCTCGATCGTCCGCTTGTCGATGCCGCCGCATTTGTAGATCAGATGACCGGTCGTCGTGGACTTGCCGGAATCCACGTGGCCGATCACCACGATGTTTATGTGGATCTTCTCCTTACCCATGATGATTGAGGCTCTAGCTACCTGCTGACACAAGTTGTCGAGAATTCAGTAGTGAGCTATCGATCGAGCGATACACGCGGCGGCGGTGTATCGATTTTAAAGTTGCTTTAATGCTTGTGCTAAAACGTGATTTAATATACGAGTAGCACATAATATGTTTCTCTCTATAGGATAGACCGTGGCGCAATATCCGTCTATAGGCTGTCTACTAAATCGGTCGTACATTGTAGACTCAAGGGAAGGCATTTCAAGCCAGTGTTGAGCCTCCACGCACATATTCAGCTATAGAATGTTCTAAAGCTGTCTCATGGGTCTTAA
>NW_012026951.1:90869-106267 GCF_000956235.1 Wasmannia auropunctata
GGAGACTAATTGCGAGTTGCGCAATTAAGCGTAATGAGCATATACCTGTGCGGTGAAGTCAGCGGCACCCTTGGGCGGGTTGTTCTTGGAGTCTCCGGCGACGTATCCACGGCGCAATTCCTTAACGGACACGTTCTTGACGTTGAAACCAACGTTGTCGCCGGGCACGGCCTCCGTCAGAGCTTCGTGGTGCATTTCGACGGACTTAACTTCAGTGGTCAATCCAGCGGGTGCGAATGTAACGACCATACCGGGCTTCAGTACACCAGTCTCGACACGACCGACGGGTACTGTTCCAATACCGCCGATCTTGTACACGTCCTGCAATCATAAAAAGAAAAAAAAACATTAAAACATCATTCCGTTTCAATAAAGTCAATCATTCATTTTATATCTCGTAAAAATCAGACGAATTCTGGCCATCAAGGGATTACAAAATCCTCCGGTGGAAACCACGAATGAAATTACAAAGATATCATCATGTAAAATTGCTCGTACAAAGATTGAGAATCGCGTGATTAAAAGGATATTTAGATATTACCTGAAGGGGAAGACGGAGTGCCTTGTCAGTCGGTCTAGTGGGCGGCAGGATAGCGTCCAGAGCTTCGATAAGGCATTTACCTTCGGCCTTGCCTTCCTTACGCTCCACGGCCCATCCCTTGAACCAGGGCATCTTGGCGGACACCTCCAGCATGTTGTCTCCGTGCCAGCCGGAGATCGGCACGAATGCAACAGCGGCCGGGTTGTAGCCGATCTTTTTGATGTAGGACGAGACTTCCTTCTTGATTTCCTCGAACCGGGTCTCGGAGTACGGGGGCTCGGTAGAATCCATTTTGTTCACACCGACGATCAACTGTTTGACGCCGAGGGTGAAGGCGAGGAGGGCGTGCTCGCGGGTCTGTCCGTTTTTCGAAATACCGGCCTCGAACTCGCCGATACCGGCCGCGACGATCAGCACCGCGCAGTCGGCCTGGCTGGTGCCGGTGATCATGTTCTTGATGAAGTCACGGTGACCGGGCGCGTCGATGATGGTGACGTAGTACTTGGCCGTTTCGAATTTCCACAGGGCGATGTCGATGGTGATGCCGCGCTCGCGCTCCGCCTTGAGCTTGTCCAGCACCCAGGCGTACTTGAACGAGCCCTTGCCCATCTCCTGCGCCTCCCTCTCGAATTTCTCGATCGTCCGCTTGTCGATGCCGCCGCATTTGTAGATCAGATGACCGGTCGTCGTGGACTTGCCGGAATCCACGTGGCCGATCACCACGATGTTTATGTGGATCTTCTCCTTACCCATGATGATTGAGGCTCTAGCTACCTGCTGACACAAGTTGTCGAGAATTCAGTAGTGAGCTATCGATCGAGCGATACACGCGGCGGCGGTGTATCGATTTTAAAGTTGCTTTAATGCTTGTGCTAAAACGTGATTTAATATACGAGTAGCACATAATATGTTTCTCTCTATAGGATAGACCGTGGCGCAATATCCGTCTATAGGCTGTCTACTAAATCGGTCGTACATTGTAGACTCAAGGGAAGGCATTTCAAGCCAGTGTTGAGCCTCCACGCACATATTCAGCTATAGAATGTTCTAAAGCTGTCTCATGGGTCTTAAGCTTATGAGTAATCCGCACATGTAAATAGACAGGAAGCAGTAACTATTTTTAATAATTATCTGTTTTCGCGCTTAGAAAATAATAACTTATATAGTTTAATATTAGTATTGAGTAAACGATAATAGCTTCGTGTAAAGCAATGTGTGACATACACAATAATTAGTAGTTTTATATATTTAGATTAAAGGGAGAGATACCTCTAGTACATTGTATCAAATCATTGTATTAAATCGCGCATTCGATAAATAATAGGGTATTTTTTAAAGATTTTGAAGAACAAAATTTACGTTAATTTAATTTAATGTAATTTAACACAATATGTAATCACTTTTTATTTCACCAATATCTACCATCTTGAAGTCAATTTTTAATTTCATTTTGACAAACATGCCAGAACAAGAAAAAAATAAAATAAATGAAGATAATTAGAGAAATAATTTCTTAGGTAATTATATCTGCCATACGATATTTGTAACATGCATATATCTATATTTAGGTCGTTCGATAAACAATGTCCTATTTATTTTATTTATGTCTGGCATGTTTGTCGAAATGAAAATAAAAAATTGACTTCAAGGTGGCAGATACCGATGGAATAAAGTGATTACATATTGCGTTAAATTAAATCAATAAATGTAAATTTTGTTTTTTTTAATTAAAAAAAGTTACTCTTACTTATTGATTGCGCGATCCAATATTTGATACAATGTATCTCTCCCTTGAATCATATAAATCTATAATTACTATATATTTTCTCTGTGATTTTTCTATATTGATACTTAATGTACTACCAATAAAATTTAATCGTAACTGTTGTAATTGTAATATAAATTTTTATGTTCACCTTTAATAAAGCACCAGAGAAAAGTTTCACGCGTTATGCGTTGATCGGATGCATTAAAGAGACGATAAATATTGACGCGCGAGAACGGAGGACCTCTTGCAAGCTACAAAGGGTATTGATTCGTTTCAAGGAGAGACCCACGCAGGGCTTGTAAACTCACTCTCTCTCCTCCCCCTCCTCTCCTCCTCCCTCTCTCTCTCTCTCTCTCTCTCGACGTACGTGTATAAATATGAGTGGTATCGGATCGAGCGTGCGCGGTTATTCGCCGGATCTCCGCCGAGGCAATCGCAATACGCCGCGGAAAAACAATTTCGGCTCGATTACATCAATTTGAGAGGGCTTAATTAGAGTAGCCGGCCGCATTCCAATGGACTCAAATCGGATCGTATAACGCGGCCCAGGTAATTCCTGTCCCGCGAGTCCGCCTTTTAGATCAATAAAGGGTGTACGCTGTCCTAGCAATCTCGATCTACATATGGGGTGCGGTGCCATGGGATAGATTAAAAATTGCATTTTCCCTGAATGACAAAAATTAAAGACCGAATTAAGCAGACAGTGTCAGATTAATGCCGGATAGAAGGAATTTTCGCTTAGTTTCTGTAAATAGTATTTGAAGATGATTATTTCATTGGTTATTATTTCTCAGAAAATTCTTGGCATTAATTAGATTAATTAGTAATTATCGGAAATAATTTGTCTGTTTTTGAAAATAATCGCAATTAAAATTTCGAAGTTTCCCATTTTAATAAAAAAAAATTTTTGAGACCGATGCAGCATTAAAGATGGATATCACTTCTATTTATGATGATTAATTGTTACAGTTCAATTTCAATTAAATTAAATTACGCAGCATTCAATTGGACCGAAGTTTAATCAATATTGATTACAATTCATTTTCTTTTTACATCCAAAAAGCACAAAGATTATTATCTAGAAAAATAGGAGATAGTTTTAATCAAATTATTAGGGATTATTTATCTTAAGATTCGCGTTATATTTTATAAATTATTGTTTATGCCAGAAGTGTACACCATATAATTGAAGAGAGAAAATCGAATTGACTGGTCGAATTAATCGGTACCGACCGACTCGTAGAAAATCAATGTCGTGCAATTACTTGCACTAATCCTCATTTCGCTCGCTTGCAACTTATGTCTTACCGTAACGCGTACCGGCCTGCCTTTTCTAATAATAGTCACAGCCCCACGAAGGCGGCCATTTCTCAGCGGCGATTACTTGCTCCGAAACATCGGTGTCTTTTACGATGCCACTATCGCGGATTTCCATTTGAAATTACCAATGCCTGAGAGCTACCCTTTTTTGCGAGAGTTACCCTCTATTCACTCGTATGAACGGTCGTGCACAATCGGATGCGATTTTTCTCTCTCTCAGTGCATTTTGGGGAAAAAACACATCACGAGTCCGATGCGGGGTATATTAAAACGACGCGATTACGACATATCGCGCAACGAGGTTAAAATCCCGAGTTACCGTCTCGGCTTTGGTACCACTTACCGATCGACTGTTGCCCGATCAATCGATCGGAACGACGCACCCCCGAACCTGCACCAAAACCCCTGCGGGGGAGGAATCACGGCACCCAGGAGGTTCGCGGAATTCGCTCAATCGAACCTGGTCGCTAACGTAATGGCCGGCTCTCCCGTCGTCGGGCACTATCGCGGCTCGCACCGGGAAACCCTTGACCTGCGGCAGACACCCCCGGCTCGGGAACGGCGGCTCGCGGACGCGCGACGAGGGCGGATTCACCCCGAGAGAAGCGGCGCGCCGGCTCGAATCGATACTCTCGCAGGCTGGCTGGCTGACTAGCTCGGCTGGCGAACGAAACCGGCTTGCGATCGAGCTTGCACGCAACGAGAGCCGATCGAAGGCTCTTCGCCTGCCTGTCACAGGCTGGAACGTTCTCTCGAATTTCTGGAGCTGATTAGCGGTTCTTGCAACACAGGGTGATTTACTTACCCGAGGATTCGACGTCGATAGATTCTCTCCGCTCCTAAAATCACCGCCGGAGCTCTGCCACCCGTCCTGCCGCGCACGCAAGCTTGCGGGAGCGAGAAAGAGGGTAGAATGGGGAGAGGGAGGACGAGACGGACAGAGAGGAAAAGACAGAGAGAAAGCTCTACCTGGATCCGCCGCGAGGGTAAAGGGGTTGGAGGGGTGAACAAACGACTACGATGCCATCTGAAACGTGCCGCGGCGCTTGCGCCCGCACGGTCTCCGGGTCCGCGATACCTCTCGATTGGTCCCCGACCGGCCGGCGAGCGTCTATTTTCCTCTTCGACGAGGACAAAAGAACGACACTGACACACCGTCGTGGCAAACGATCGTTGGCCGCTCTCGCTCGTTCGTTCGCGATGCCAGAGAGAAGCCTAAAGAGTATCACATGCCCGCGTTTCAAATGAAACGCCCGTCCAGTAGCGCCTCAACATGCACATTGAACTACGTAGTCATGTCCGCAAATATTCTCAACGAGTAACACGCTATGTGTTCACGGTCTTCGATCTTTTGCCTCATAGGTCTTCAAAATAGTTTCCTATAAAAAATAGAAAATAAAAAAATATCATGCTTGTTCGATTCCTTTTTTAATATCGGTTGCTCCGTTTTTATCAAGTATAAAATTGTAATTAGAGAAATTAATATGTAAATTTTTTTACGCGAAATATAAATAAACTGTATACTTCTTATTCGTTATATTCAATATTTCAGGATTTTATTTCTTAGGTTTTTTATTTACATGTATTTATTTCATTTACACGTATTTAATTGTCAATATTGTCTGCATGATAAGAGCATACATATTCAATGTAGAAATCCATAGAACGCGAAACGCAGATGATCTACAGTTTTTATCTGTTACCTTTTCATGGAGTTATTTCATGGAGCCTTTCCGAAATTTGACATTATAGGCACACCAATTAAGCTAACGAAATATAGTGCAAGTTACAAGCATAATTATTAAAAAGAACAACACATAGAACACTATTAGAGCTTCTATGTATAATTAACGATTTGTAAAAGGCCTTCTAGTAAAATAAGCTTTCAAAGAAAAAGCACTTATAAAACAGTATTTTTAGAAAATAAAAACAGATTTATAAATGCATTTAAAAAAAAGTTTAATTTATAACTTCATAAAAAAATACGCTATATCGAAGTATTTTCTCTTTTATGTTATTATTATTACAAAGTAACGAGATGAAATGTATTCTACTTTTTTTATTATTGACAAATGAATATCCCATCAATGCTTGTTTTATAATGCTAATTAAAAAAAATAATTAGACAAAATTTCACGGTCCAATAATTCGCATTTCTTTATAATATATATGTTATAATCCTGGAATATTTTTTTGTGAATCAAAAGTTAATTAAAACTTTGTACTTATATAATTTTTTATTTTTATATGTAAATATAATAAGAAATATAAATTTTTATATAAATATAAATTATAAATATATTAATAATTATTTATATTTATATAGTTAAAAATTAAAAATTTATAAATTTGTGTATGAGAGCGAGCGTGGCAGCTAGATAGCGCACTGGTTTGATATGCTAAAGATCTCGGATTCAATCCCAGGCAGAGCCAAAAATTTGTTCTTGTCTCCTTTCCGTGGGCCTGGCGAACCAACGAGAGTATATTCTAAATTAAAAGGAACAGAGATGTTTGAGGTTTAAAATCTGACCTCCGTGATTTGTAAAGGCAATCTTGTTAGAGTATTTTCCTAACTAAATTACCTGTACAAATCACGATGGTAAAGATTTTGACGTTGTGGATTAAAAAGGATAACAAGTTAAGTATTTACCACATAATAAAATTATTAATATGATATTAAATAATATAGTACAGTTTGCGCGCAATTCGGTCTGATTCATCGATTGATTGATTAATTCATTTATTCATTGATTGATTTTTAAATTTTCGTTATTTTTATATTATTTAAATTCAAATATTCACAATTGAGAAATAATCGACGATTTTAATTAGAGCGCGGTTAACATAAATTTTTCTCCTTTAATGATATGATTCTTTTTTACTTTGAATTGATTTAGTATACAGTTCTTGATCGAAAAAGTTAATTCGTTCATTGCGTGTATAATATTATTGAAAATTAAAAACACAATTAAAAGTTAAATTTGAATTAAGTTTGATCAATATTCCATTATCTAATAAACGTGTAATAACCATTTATTCCTTTTGCGCTTAAATATAAATTAATGCGCTTTTATTGACAATCGTAACGATTCCGATCGAAACAGTCTATAATAGAGATAATCGATCAAAATATATAATTAGTATAGTATGAGCAGATATACGATTGGACAATTTAATTGCATGATAGGATACCGGTAAAGCTAAAATAGTTAACTTTAAGAAAATTCATATAATGCTACAAATATTAAGGAAGGAATATATCAATAATTTTTTATTTTCGAGTTTCTAGTCAACCAGTAGTTTTATACATTTAACAGACTTTGTTGTGATAAAAAATATAAATTTCAAATCTTATGTATAGTGTAAATAATGACGTATATTATAAATGACTGTCGACTTGCAAAATTTGATAAACCTATGAGAATGTAATTGTTTATTGTCAATTTGTAATTTTGTTGTATCTTTTTATCACGTTTTAATTAAATCACGTATTTACAAATTTAAACTTTTCTTCATAGTTTCAAACATATAGTTTACAGACGAGATTTACAAATCTTGGAATTTTTCAACAATTCCAAGAAATGCAATTCGGAGAATTCGGAATTTTAACTAGCAAAATTAATGGTTTGAATATCTTGTTTGATAAAGTTTGTAATAACGTCATTTTAGACTATACATTTATTGTTCCTAACGAGAAGACAAATACAGCTAGTGATGAGGCCCACAAATAAGTGATCACTAGTAGACAGTAGTTGTTACCCATAGATTTAATTAAGTCTCTACACCATATTAAAGTTATGATCATTTTAGAAGCTTTTTTATTTTTTTCTCTTTTTCATATTTTCTGTTTTTAAGCTTTTTAGAGATATTAAACACTGCGTGACTTTTACGAATTTTCTGATAATGGTTGCTTAGATACTTTTTCCTCATTTTTATTTGTCAATAAGATAAATCATGGGTAATATCATCTATGTTTCTCGAAAACGGTTTCTTTCTGAAATGACTGAAATCATTACAGCATTACAGCTACATCGTCCTATTAATTTTTTGCGTGTCAAGCAAGCGGCGAGACGCGACACGGCGCTAACGTTCTCCCGACTCTCAGGCAACAGGCTTGATGTGAACTGTCGCGAGCGCCGCGCGTACGTGCCGTTTATATACTACCCTACCTCGCGCATACACGCCAAGCGCTCTGATTGGATGTACGCTAGCTTCCGAATTGAGTATATAAGCGAAACGCTAGGCAGTGGAGCGCTCTTTGCTTATGGGACTCCGACGCGTCGCGTCGCGCGCCGAGCCGAGCCCGGAGCCGCCGACGCAACGAGGTTCGATTTTCAAAAGCAAATGAAGATTTTCGGCCTCTTGCCTTATATAATATTTCCCACCCGAGAAGCAGCGTCTATTCAATTAGAATGCTTGAACGCAAAGAGCGGCACTGCACGCCGCACGAACGAGACGTCGCGACACGTCGGAGTCCCATAAGCAAAGAGCACTCCACTGCGTAGCGTTTCGCTTATATACTCAATTCGGAAGCTAGCGTACATCCAATCAGAGTGCTTGGCGTGCGGCCGCGGCACTGCGCGCTCATTAGGTGGCGCGCGACGCGCGCGATAGTTCACATCGGGCCTGCTGCCCACTGCTGCCTGAGTTGAGACTTGAGAGTCGGGAGAATGTTAGCGTCGCGTCGCGTCTCGCCGCTCGCTAAGGATACGTTCGCTATGACACGCAAAAGGATAAGGACGATGTAGCTGTAATGCTGTAATGATTTCGGTCATTTCAGAAAGAGAACAAATCGTTCTAGGAGCAAATTTTGTTGGTATGCTCAAAAATTAATTTATATATGCATTTATATATGGTTTTCAGCCTACGAGAAAAAAGCGTCGCGGCGACGATGGCGCGACGACGCTGTACATCTTGTTTTTCGCATAGTACGCATTCAATCGAATCAGTGTAAATGTCGAATCTATATTACGCGACTTACAATGCAAGTTTGACACAATTACCTATCAATTAAAGGAGTCGCGCGGCGTCACTCAATTCGTTTCCGATGCGGTTAAATTCACGCGTCAAGAACGACGCGGCGCGCGGCGTCGCTATCGTCCGCGCCGCCGTGCCACTCATTTAACTTTTGAGGCGTAAAGTTGGCCGTGCAGGGAACGAAGCACTTGATTGACGCCGCAACTCTTTTGATTAATAAGCGAATAATTGAATCAATCTTGCATTTAACTCACGTAATATAGATTCGTACTCTGATTCGATCGAATGCGTATTTCATTCGACCGAAAATCAAGATGTGTTATAACGTCGCCGCGCGCCACTGTCGCCGCCACTGTCGCCGACGCCTCGCCGCGTCACTTTTTGCGCGTCACTTTTGGTTTGCCACCGGCACGAGAAAGGTCGCCTCCGATTCTCCAGAACGAGTGATTTATTTAACTGGTAGAGAAATTTATATTAATTTTGCATTTTCCATTTATTGCTATAAAAAACTATCGCAAAATATATATTTGATGCTGGAATATAAAAAAAATCATTAAAATACGTTTTACTTGTTTAGCCGAAGATGTATCGCGCGAATAATCGGCAAAGCAACGATTATATTTTAGAAATTATAAATATAATCGCGGATATCTTTTATATATATTTAAAATGTGGGAAATGCGTAAACGCGAATATCGAGTAGAACGCGTAGTGATATCAAAGGCGAGGCATCACGACGGCCGGCCATCCTACTCTTATCTTTGCGTTTATGCATTTTTGCACATTTTAAATATATAACTAATACACGCGCTTATTGCACGTAATAATAATTGTTATAAGAGGCGCACGTATGCATTGATATTTCGTTCGAACGCGTATTTCCGCGATACTCGTTCGGCCGAAAATCAAGTCGTGAAATGTAAATTGTTGCACCGACGCCGCCGCCGCGTCGCCGCGGCGCTGTTGGCGCGCGAAGTTGTCCGCGCGAGAGACGAAGCCGCTTCGCCATTCTAATAGCGTTTCCTTTGCATTTTTAGAACGTGACGGACGCGAAACAGATCGGATCTGGAGTAAAGGGCGTCGCGACTGATATAATTGCATGGTAAGTGAAATTTGTATTTGTATTTCTCTGACACGCTATGTAATAGAATCAACATGCATGCATTGATATTCGTTCGAACGCGTATCTCGCAGTATTCGTTCGGCCGAAAATCAAAAGGTGAAACGTCGCTGTGCGCTTCGCGCCGACGCGTCGCTGGCATTGTTTTGTCGCTGCGCTTATTTATTTCGTTAAAATTAATAACTGCACGCGAAACAAAACGCCCTGCTTTGCCATCTTTTTATTACATTAATTACGATTTTATTACAGAAAGCAGCAGCATGTACACGGGATAAATCAACTCCGAAACGGATTTATCACGACTCATTCCGGGAGGGCATCGAGAGATTCTAAAGCAGTATCCTATGCAGCTGATATGCCGGACAACATGAGAGGAGGAGGAGGCCTAGAAGAGGCATCTGGCCCCGGCGGAGCAACCTTAGGGTAAATATCATTTTTTATCTGCACAAAATTAATAGTTCTTCCTTATGCATTCGGGTCGTTTTATCTGAATTTAAAAATCTGAATAAATAATAAATGATAAATTACAAAATAATTATAGAGACAGAACTTTTACAAGTATAAGTTTATTTTTGTTTTTTTCTTCAATCTTTTGAAAAAATAAATAATTATATTAATAAAGACTAATTAAAAGTTCAATGCGTTGAAAAATTACCTTTCACATATTGATTATTTTGAGCGCTGTTTTAATTTGAATTCAATCAATTCCTGACTATTCATGAAACTTAATCAAATCTCTACTGTTCGGTTCAGAACAAAATTAACATAAAATTTTACTTTTACTTGAGCATAACTCTTATAGTTTTTTGCACAGTAATTACTAATCACTCTAGTTACATCCTCTTCTTATTAACCTCTGACCTATTCAGTAATATCTTAACTATATCTTACAGATATTCCCCACGTCATATCAGAACAACGAGGAAGCTAACATACTCGTCGCCGACTTAATTAAAAATACAAACCGCGTCGCGCGTTTGCTTCGGGAGTGCCGTAAACTTTTATTAATAATTAGTTCGCGCGCAATTGTCCGGGAGTGTTCCTCGCGAGTGTCCTACGCGAGAGCTGCGAGGGAAGAAGAAGAGGATCTTACAATCCTGAGAGGAGGACGGGGCCTAGGAGAGGCATCCGGCTCTGGTGGAGCAACTTTGGGGTAAATATAATTTTTAGCTATATAAAATTATTAATTTTTTTTTTCATTTATTTGTACCATTATTTATATCAATAAATTAATAATTAGAGAGAAAAACTTATATAAAATTTTAAAGATTATTTTTGTAAAGATGTTTTCGGAAATAGATGATTATATTATATATAATAAATATCTTATTAAAAAATGAAGAAAAAATTTGATGTGTGAAAGAATTATCTTTTAAAAAATAAATTATTTTGAGAGCTGTTTTAATTTGAATGTTATGTTTGTGTGTTACAGTATCATCGTAGCTTCGTGGCAGATAACTCCGCCCATTGCGCTTCGGGTTGGTGAGTGAAACATTTTTTATCAGATGTAAGGGTGTGAAAAGGTGCTATCTTATTATCAATATAATACAAAAGCACGTAATTGTATAATATATACAAGTTTTACAGATTTATTGCTCTAAATTATTTAAATTAATATAATCAAGATGTAATTGCGACAATTTTGATTAGAACGCGACTAACGTAAAATTTTTATCATTTTGTGATGATAATATTGCTATTAATTCTTTTTACGTTTTATCGCTTTGAATATTATTCTTAATCAAAAAAGTAAATTTGCGCATTTATTATTAATTTGCGTATATATTATTAAGAAACAAAATACAAAATTGTATTAAATTTAATTAGTGTTCTATTAATGATTGTTTGTTTTATTCCGATACGATTACGTGCTCTTAATTATTGTAATATTCGTAATCAATCGTAACATAATTATTGCCTGGTGATGCTGTTAATCAGCTGGCAAAGGAGTTTTATCTCCTCATTCTGTGGCTGACATATAGTCAGATTGAATTTGGCCAGGCACAGCGTAATAGGTAAGTCCAATCTGGCCAAAAAAAACTACGCCACTGTCTTGTAAAGTAAGGTCTATATTGACCAAATTGAAAATACGTGCGTATTTGTTGATATTAAAAATTATTACTACAATTATTACGATTACGGGGGGTTATTAATCGGGAGGGAAAATTGCTCGCATATTAAATAGCGAATTTTTATATTTTTCAAATTAGTATCTACTTGCCATATTTTTCCTAATCGCGGTAATCCCGTTAGATTTAACCAATATATAATATATATTAAATACTTATGTTTTTTTTTTACTATAGAAATTATATACTACAATCTTAGAACATATATTACTGGAAGGAGAATAGAGTGCTGAACGTGAAGCCAACATATGTACGAGAGAGAAATGTATAGATTCCCAATTGTCTGTAATGCGCATGTACCACTCAGCCCGTTTTGCCTAATTTCTTATTTTTCGAAAATCTTTTTAAAAAAAATGAAAAACGGGACTAAGTGGGGGCTGAATGGCACATGCGCATTACAGACAATTGGGAATCTATACCTTTCTCTCTCGCACATATGTTGGCTTCAGCTCGATGCATGGACGGTAGGCAATTCTGCTTCCAGTAATATATGTTCTAAGACTACAATATTATGATTGGTGGGAAGGGGGTTATTAATCGGGAGGGTAACTTGTGCTTGCGAATTAAATCGCAAGTACTTATATTTTTTAAATTATTGTCTATTTCCTATATTTTATTTAATCAGTTATCTCGATGGATTTAATCAATACCTAAAAGGATGTATATTTGTTATTTACGATATGTCATAGAAATTATGCGTTATGCAATATTATGATTGAGGGAGGGAGTTATTAATCGTGAGGGTAACTTACTGGCACAAATTAAATTGCTTATATGTTTTAAATTATTGTTTGTTTCCTATATTTATCCATTAGATATATTGTATAAATTTTATGTAATATTATGTCCAGATAAATGTCGTTACTACTTTTGTACGATGATCAATGAATTATCTATCTATAATTTCAAATATTTTGGTATACATATTGAATATTTATTTGATGCATTTATCTGGCCTTAATAAGCCAAATTATCGTTAATAATGTAAATTTTACGAAATCGATGAAATGCGTATGATAACAAGAAATTTATTAAATTAATGTATTTTATAAATATTTAATTTTAAAAGTTTTAATTTCTAAACATTTAATTTTATTTTAGTCGAGAGCCGAATGGTCATTAATAATTTCGGGTAAAATCTTAAATTTGCTGTTTAAAAGTGTTATCAATTATTTTTATAATTTATAATATACCAATTTATGAAATTTATTAAATAAGATATATAAGATTTAACGTTTAAGCTTTGGCTGAGCCAATGATCAAATATTAACTTACAAAATTTGTGACGGTAATATTTGTGAAGTTGTTTTCTTGATTTTTGCAACGCGTTAAACATTCCTTAACGAATATGTTTAAATTGTATATTTAGGAATATTCCTAAATTACATTTATAAGTAGTTCTTAAAAAATATTTAAACATTTATTAATGGCAATTGCCATCGTCTATTTCTCATTCTTCTGGGGTGATTGTTACTTCAGCGATGAGGTCTCATCATTGTTCCTCGTCAGGTGGGTGTTAGCAAATGCGTGATTCGTATCAGTGGAAAATCGAAACGATTTCCATCGTGGAGAGTTATTCTCACCGATGTTCATGAGATCTATTCACCATATCTACTTTGATGTCCCGTTGAAAGTTGAAGATTTTTATTACAAGGTCGGAAATAATTCTGCGTTTTATTGGCAGTTTCTGAAAATCTTTATTTTAACAATAAAACGATAACCATTATACTATATTTTAAAATCGAGTCGTGAATTTCAAATAATAGTATATTTTTAGATAAAATTTTCTATTATTTTTTACTAAATGTTTTTCGGTTAGTATCAATATTAACTTCAGTGTTGTTTCAATGATATTAAGACATAGAATAAATATGGGTATAATGATTTGTAATATATTTCAATTATTAGTAAATGAATTCAAGCTTTATATAATTAATTTGCCTATTTTTTTTGACAATTTCATAAAAATATGGTTACAAATGTATATATTTAATTCTGTACTAACTTTTAATTTGTTTCAAAAAATCATTTTTAGGTACTTTTAGGTACTGGACATCCCGGCCATGTTCTAGGATATTATAATTAATTTAGTTGTAGCAATTCATACTTCTTTATAATAAAATACATGCACATATTATAAAATCTGTTTAACAAATTTAAATTTTTGTTGACTTATAATTAAATATAATTTTACTTAAAAGATTTGTAATCTTTTGTTTTAAGAATCTTATCGTGATTATATGAATGTCATTAGAAATGTGCGGTTATAAAAAATTTGAGATAAGTCGAATGGGTACCTCCATATCAGTGGGAAATCAACAACTAAAATTTTTAAAACGTTATAGAAAACTAGAGAACTGTTAAGTGTTATACTGCTTGAATTATCAATACTTAATATTCCCGCTATTATGGGGCTCGACTAATCTCGAACATTTGTACCCGTACATATAATAAGCTACACAATAACGCATGTATTTTATTATTATTAAATATATTCCTTCGTAACCACTATTCCATAAGAATTCATTTTATCCATAAATTTTTTAATAAAAAAAGATGATTTTTTTTTAAATAATTGAAAAGAAGATTTAAATAGAGAGATAGAACATTTTTGCGTGCTAATATTACTTATTAAAACGATAAAAATGATTACTGTTATTGATATGCTGTCAAAATTATTATTTTATTATCGTGATCTAGAAGCAGAATTCATTCCCTCCTGTAACAAAATCGCTGCGTTTGACGGAACGCTTAACTTTTTTTTGTGGAATTTAATACAGAATAGAAGCACATTGAGTTTCACATTCTCCACCATGGAAGTTGTTCGTATTTTGTTAGTACTCGGATACTAACCAGCGTACCATTCAATGGAGGAATTTACCGGAATTCACCTTGATATTATCAAATAATTGATCAATTATCCACCCCCTGAACACGATAAAAACGTTGTCATTTTTTACTGTCTTTTATGGTTATAGAGCTTTAGAATAGAGTTTTAAAAATTAAAACCTTAAAGACAGTCGTTTATATACATTTATTGATAAATCATATAATTCGTATTATTATCGAAATCAAGGATAAACGCATTCTCACGAAAAGTGCATAATATTAAATCATATTTATTATTTTAGCAAGAGTTATTGCTAAATAAATTATTATAATTATGAAGAATTCGCGTTACATTGGCATTTTATACCTTCTTTGAAAAGTACTATCGCGAATATTGTCAATCGATTTGTTCATTGCTTTAATCAGTACTATCTTTTTACCGTTTCTAATTTAATCATTAGCTTATCCTAAAGCTTTGCTTATTTTTTCGTGCGTTGAAATATTTCCATAGAAAATTTTATATAATTTATTAATACGAATGATAGATTAGAGAAACATAACAGATAAAATGACTTATTAACAATTTTTTTGTATTGCACGATACTGCTTACGTTAAATTTAATAAATTTTATATAATTGCAAGTTGAAAATTAAAAATAAATATGATTTTATTACCGTCAATGTTTCACTTTATTTATTTTTCAACATATTTTA